>NC_058080.1:217262668-217523955 GCF_014858855.1 Bufo gargarizans | reverse complement strand
TGTTGGCTGACGTGATCATGATTCTCTGCTATGATATGAAGACTGATTCTCTGCTGACACGAAGCCAGATTCTCTGTTACGGGACCTCTCTCCTCTGCCTGGGTGCCGGGGCCTAAATATATGATAATGGACTGTTACAGTGGTGGGTGACTCGAAGCCTGATTCTCTGCTATGACATGCAGACTGATTCTCTGCTGACATGAAGCCAGATTCTCTGTTACGGGACCTCTCTCCTCTGCCTGGGTGCCGGGGCCTAAATTTATGACAATGGACTGTTACAGTGGTGGCTGACGAGAAGCATGATTCTCTGCTATGATATGAAGCCAGATTCTCTGTTGACATGAAGCCGGATTCTCTGTTATGGGACCCCTCTCCTCTGCCTGGGTGCGGGGCCTAAATATATGACAATGGACTGTTACAATGGTGGGTGACGTGAAGCCTGATTCTCTGCTATGACATGCAGACTGATTCTCTGCTGACTTGAAGCCAGATTCTCTGTTATGGGACCTCTCTCCTCTGCCTGGGTGCCGGGGCCTAAATTTATGACAATGCACTGTTACAGTGTTGGCTGACGTGAATCATGATTCTCTGCTATGATATGAAGACTGATTCTCTGCTGACACGAAGCCAGATTCTCTGTTACGGGACCTCTCTCCTCTGCCTGGGTGCCGGGGCCTAAATATATGATAATGGACTGTTACAGTGGTGGGTGACTCGAAGCCTGATTCTCTGCTATGACATGCAGACTGATTCTCTGCTGACATGAAGCCAGATTCTATGTTACGGGACCTCTCTCCTCTGCCTGGGTGCCGGGGCCTAAATTTATGACAATGGACTGTTACAGTGGTGGCTGACGAGAAGCATGATTCTCTGCTATGATATGAAGCCAGATTCTCTGTTGACATGAAGCCGGATTCTCTGTTATGGGACCTCTCTCCTCTGCCTGGGTGCGGGGCCTAAATATATGACAATGGACTGTTACAATGGTGGGTGACGTGAAGCCTGATTCTCTACTATGACATGCAGACTGATTCTCTGCTGACTTGAAGCCAGATTCTCTGTTATGGGACCTCTCTCCTCTGCCTGGATGCCGGGGCCTAAATTTATGACAATGGACTGTTCCAGTGTTGGGTGACGTGAAGCCTGATTCTCTGCTATGACATGAAGACTGATTCTCTGCTGACATGAAGCCAGATTCTCTGTTACGGGACCTCTCTCCTCTGCCTGGGTGCCAGCGCCTAAATATATGACAATGGACTGTTACAGTGGTGGGTGACTTGAAGCCTGATTCTCTGCTATGACATGCAGAATGATTCTCTACTGACATGAAGCCAGATTTTCTTTTACGGGACCTCTCTCCTCTGCCTGGGCCTAAATATCTGACAATGGACTGTTACAGTGTTGGGTGACGTGAAGCATGATTATCGACTATGACATTATGACTGATTCTCTGCTGACATTAAGCCAGATTCTCTGTTACGGGACCTCTCTCCTCTGCCTGGGTGCCAGGGCCTAAATTTATGACAATGGACTGTTACAGTGGTGGGTGATGTAAAGCATGATTCTCTGCTAAGACATGCAGACTGATTCTCTGCTGACATAAAGCCAGATTCTCTACTATGACATGAAGACTGATTCTCTGCTGACATGAAGCCAGATTCTCTGTTACGGGACCTCTCTCCTCTGCCTGGGTGCCGGGGCCTAATTATATGACAATGGACTGTTACAGTGGTGGGTGACTTGAAGCCTGATTCTCTGCTATGACATGCAGACTGATTCTCTGCTGACATAAAGCCAGATTCTCTGTTACGGGACCTCTCTCCTCTGCCTGGGTGCCTGGGCCTAAATATCTGACAATGGACTGTTCCAGTGTTGGGTGACGTGAAGCATGATTCTCTACTATGACATGAAGACCGATTCTCTGCTGACATGAAGCCAGATTCTCTGTTAAGGGACCTTTCTCCTCTGCCTGGGTGCCTGGGCCTAAATATCTGACAATGGACTGTTCCAGTGTTGGGTGACGTGAAGCCTGATTCTCTGCTATGACATTCAGACTGATTCTCTGCTGACATGAAGCCAGATTTTCTGTTATTGGACCTCTCTCCTCTGCCTGGGTGCCGGGGCCTAAATATATGACAATGGACTGTTACAGTGGTGGGTGACGTGAAGCATGATTCTCTGCTATGACTTGCAGACCTATTCTCCGCTGACATGAAGCCAGATTCTCTGTTACGGGACCTCTCTCCTCTGCCTGGGTGTCGGGGCCTAAATTAATGATAATGGACTGTTATAGTGGTGGCTGACGTGAAACATGATTCTCTACTATGATATGACGACTGATTCTCTGCTGACATGAAGCCAGATTCTCTGTTACGGGACCTCTCTCCTCTGCCTGGGTGCCTGGGCCTAAATATCTGACAATGGACTGTTACAGTGTTGGGTGACGTGAAGCATGATTCTCTGCTATGACATGCAGACTGATTCTCTGCTGACATGAAGCCAGATTCTCTGTTACGGGACCTCTCTCCTCTGCCTGGGTGCCTGGGCCTAAATATCTGGCAATGGACTGTTCCAGTGTTGGGTGACGTGAAGCATGATTCTCTGCTATGACATGAAGACTGATTCTCTGCTGACATGAAGCCAGATTCTCTGTTACGGGACCTCTCTCCTCTGCCTGGGTGCCGGGGCCTAAATTTATGACAATGCACTGTTACAGTGGTGGCTGACGTGAATTATGATTCTCTGCTATGATATGAAGACTGATTCTCTGCTGACACGAAGCCAGATTCTCTGTTACGGGACCTCTCTCCTCTGCCTGGGTGCCGGGGCCTACTTATATGACAATGGACTGTTTCAGTGGTGGGTGACTTGAAGCCTGATTCTCTGCTATGACATGCAGACTGATTCTCTGCTCACATGAAGCCAAATTCTGGGTTACGGGACCTCTCTCCTCTGCCTGGGTGCCTGGGCCTAAATATCTGACAATGGACTGTTCCAGTGTTTCGTGACGTGAAGCATGATTCTCTACTATGACATGAAGACTGATTCTCTGCTGACATGAAGCCAGATTCTCTGTTAAGGGACCTCTCTCCTCTGCCTGGGTGCCTGGGCCTAAATATCTGACAATGGACTGTTCCAGTGTTGGGTGACGTGAAGCCTGATTCTCTGCTATGACATGCAGACTGATTCTCTGCTGACATGAAGCCAGATTTTCTGTTATGGGACCTCTCTCCTCTGCCTGGGTGCCGGGGCCTAAATATATGACAATGGACTGTTACAGTGGTGGGTGACGTGAAGCATGATTCTCTGCTATGACTTGCATACTGATTCTCCGCTGACATGAAGCCAGATTCTCTGTTACAGGACCTCTCTCCTCTGCCTGGGTGTAGGGGCCTAAATTAATGATAATGGACTGTTACAGTGGTGGCTGACGTGAAGCATGATTCTCTACTATGATATGAAGACTGATTCTCTGCTGACATGAAGCCAGATTCTCTGTTACGGGACCTCTCTCCTCTGCCTGGGTGCCAGGGCCTAAATATATGACAATGGACTGTTACAGTGGTGGGTGACTTGAAGCCTGATTCTCTGCTATGACATGCAGAATGATTCTCTGCTGACATGAAGCCAGATTCTCTGTTACGGGACCTCTCTCCTCTGCCTGGGTGCCTGGGCCTAAATATCTGACAATGGACTGTTCCAGTGTTGGGTGACGTGAAGCATGATTCTCTACTATGACATGAAGACTGATTCTCTGCTGACATGAAGCCAGATTCTCTGTTACGGGACCTCTCTCCTCTGCCTGGGCCTAAATATCTGACAATGGACTGTTACAGTGTTGGGTGACGTGAAGCATGATTCTCTGCTATGACATGAAGACTGATTCTCTGCTGACATGAAGCCAGATTCTCTGTTACGGGACCTCTCTCCTCTGCCTGGGTGCCGGGGCCTAAATTTATGACAATGCACTGTTACAGTGGTGGCTGACGTGAATCATGATTCTCTGCTATGATATGAAGACTGATTCTCTGCTGACACGAAGCCAGATTCTCTGTTACGGGACCTCTCTCCTCTGCCTGGGTGCCGGGGCCTAAATATATGACAATGGACTGTTACAGTGGTGGGTGATTTGAAGCCTGATTCTCTGCTATGACATGCAGACTGATTCTCTGCTGACATGAAGCCAGATTCTCTGTTACGGGACCTCTCTCCTCTGCCTGGGTGCCGGGGCCTAAATTTATGACAATGGACTGTTACAGTGGTGGGTGATGTAAAGCATGATTCTCTGCTAAGACATGCAGACTGATTCTCTGCTGACATAAAGCCAGATTCTCTGTTACGGGACCTCTCTCCTCTGCCTGGGTGCCTGTGCCTAAATATCTGACAATGGACTGTTCCAGTGTTGGGTGACGTGAAGCATGATTCTCTGCTATGACATGCAGACGGATTCTCTGCTGACATGAAGCCAGATTCTCTTTTACGGGACCTCTCTCCTCTGCCTGGGTGCCGGGGCCTAAAGTTATGACAATGCACTGTTACAGTGGTGGCTGACGTGAATCATGATTCTCTGCTATGACATGCAGACTGATTCTCTGCTGACATAAAGCCAGATTCTCTGTTACGGGACCTCTCTCCTCTGCCTGGGTGCCTGGGCGCCTGGGCCTAAATATCTGACAATGGACTGTTCCAGTGGTGGGTGAAGTGAAGCATGATTCTCTGCTATGTCATGCAGACTGATTCTCTGCTGACATGAAGCCAGATTCTCTGTTACGGGACCTCTCTCCTTTGCCTGGGTGCCGGGGCCCAAATTTATGACAATGGACTGTTACAGTGGTGGGTGATGTAAAGCATGATTCTCTGCTAAGACATGCAGACTGATTCTCTGCTAACATAAAGCCAGATTCTCTGTTACGGGACCTCTCTCCTCTGCCTGGGTGCCTGGGCCTAAATATCTGACAATGGACTGTTCCAGTGTTGGGTGACGTGAAGCATGATTCTCTGCTATGACATGAAGACGGATTCTCTGCTGACATGAAGCCAGATTCTCTGTTACGGGACCTCTCTCCTCTGCCTGGGTGCCGGGGCCTAAATTTATGACAATGCACTGTTACAGTGGTGGCTGACGTGAATCATGATTCTCTGCTATGATATGAAGACTGATTCTCTGCTGACACGAAGCCAGATTCTCTGTTACGGGACCTCTCTCCTCTGCCTGGGTGCCGGGGCCTAAATATATGACAATGGACTGTTACAGTGGTGGGTGACTCGAAGCCTGATTCTCTGCTATGACATGCAGACTGATTCTCTGCTGACATGAAGCCAGATACTCTGTTACGGGACCTCTCTCCTCTGCCTGGGTGCCGGGGCCTAAATATATGACAATGGACTGTTACAGTGGTGGGTGACGTGAAGCATGATTCTCTGCTATGACATGCAGACTGATTCTCTGCTGACATGAAGCCAGATTCTCTGTTACGGGACCTCTCTCCTCTGCCTGGGTGCCGGGCCTAAATTTATGACAATGGACTGTTACAGTGGTGGCTGACGTGAAGCATTATTCTCTGCTATGATATGAAGACTGATTCTCTGCTGACACGAAGCCAGATTCTCTGTTACGGGACCTCTCTCCTCTGCCTGGGTGCCGGGGCCTAAATATATGACAATGGACTGTTACAGTGGTGGGTGACTCGAAGCCTGATTCTCTGCTATGACATGCAGACTGATTCTCTGCTGACATGAAGCCAGATTTTCTGTTACGGCACCTCTCTCCTCTGCCTGGTTGCCGGGGCTTAAATATCTGACAATGGACTGTTCCAGTGTTGGGTGACGTGAAGCATGATTCTCTGCTATGATATGAAGACTGATTCTCTGCTGACTTGAAGCCAGATTCTCTGTTACGGGATCTCTCTCCTCTGCCTGGGTGCCGGGGCCTAAATATATGACAATGGACTGTTACAGTGGTGGGTGACGTGAAGCCAGATTCTCTGCTATGGGACCTCTCTCCAATAGGGATGAGCGAACTCGTACTGTATAGTTCGGGTTCGTACCGAATTTTGGGGTGTCCGTGACACGGACCCGAACCCGGACATTTTCGTAAAAGTCTGGGTTCGGGTTCGGTGTTCGTCGCTTTCTTGGCGCTTTTGTGACGCTTTCTTGGCGCTTTTTGAAAGGCTGCAAAGCAGCCAATCAACAAGCGTCATACTACTTGCCCCAAGAGGACCGTGTCAGCCATGCCTACTATTGGCATGGCTGTGATTGGCCAGAGCAGCCATGTGACCCAGCCTCTATTTAAGCTGGAGTCACATAGCGCCGCCCGTCACTCTGCTCTGATCAGCATAGGGAGAGGTTGCGGCTGCGACAGTAGGGCGAGATTAGGCAGATTAACTCCTCCAAAGGACTTGATTAATTGATCGATCTGCAGCTGTAGATCATTGAGCTGCTGAAATTCAATTGCTCACTGTTTTTAGGCTGCCCAGACCGTTTGTCAGTCACTTTTTTCTGGGGTGATCGGCGGCCATTTTGTGTTTTGTGGTGCGCCAGCACAAGCTGCGACCAAGTGCATTTAACCCTCAATGGTGTGGATGTTTTCTGGCTACAGCCTACATCAGGGTAAAGCTGTCACACCAAGTGCATTTAACCAGCAATAGTCTGTTTATTTTTTGGCCATATACTACATCAGGGGCAAGCTGCGCCTGTCACCAAGTGCATTTAACCCTCAATGGTGTGGTTGTTTTTTGGCTAAAGCCTACATCAGGGTGAAGCTGTCACACCAAGTGCATTTAACCAGCAATAGTCTGTTTATTTTTTGGCCATATACTACATCAGGGGCAAGCTGCGCCTGTCACCAAGTGCATTTAACCCTCAATGGTGTGGTTGTTTTTTGGCTAAAGCCTACATCAGGGTGAAGCTGTCACACCAAGTGCATTTAACCAGCAATAGTCTGTTCATTTTTGGCCATATACTACATCAGGGGCAAGCTGCGCCCGTCACCAAGTGCATTTAACCCTCAGTAGTGTGGTTGGTCAAGCTGTCACACCAAGTGCATTTAACCAGCAATAGTCTGTTCATTTTTTGGCCATATACTACATCAGGGGCAAGCTGCGCCTGTCACCAAGTGCATTTAACCCTCAATGGTGTGGTTGTTCTTTGGCTAAAGCCTACATCAGGGTGAAGTTGTAACACCAAGTGCATTTAACCAGCAATAGTCTGTTTATTTTTTGGCCATATACTACATCAGGGGCAAGCTGCGCCCGTCACCAAGTGCATTTAACCCTCAGTAGTGTGGTTGGTCAAGCTGTCACACCAAGTGCATTTAACCAGCAATAGTCTGTTCATTTTTTGGCCATATACTACATCAGGGGCAAGCTGCGCCCGTCACCAAGTGCATTTAACCCTCAGTAGTGTGGTTGGTCAAGCTGTCACACCAAGTGCATTTAACCAGCAATAGTCTGTTCATTTTTTGGCCATATACTACATCAGGGGCAAGCTGCGCCTGTCACCAAGTGCATTTAACCCTCAGTAGTGTGGTTGGTCAAGCTGTCACACCAAGTGCATTTAACCAGCAATAGTGTGGTTATTTTTTGGCCATATCCCAGTCTAATTCTGTCATTAAATCCATACCGGTCACCCAGCGCCTAAATACTAGGCCTTAAATTTATATCCCGCTAAATCTGTCTTTACCGCTGTACTGTTCTGGCTGGGCAAGTTATTTAGTGTCCGTCAAAGCACATTTTTTGTTCTGGGTTGAAATACAATTCCCAATTTAGCAATTTCCTAATTTAGTGGTTTCTGCTGTATCAGAGCTATTTGAAATCTATCCCTAAAAGGGTATATAATATTCAAGGTGCACATAGGGTCATTCAGAATAACTTCACACACACGCTACTGTGCATTTCCAAGTCTAATTCTGTCAGTAAATCTATACCGGTCACCCAGCGCCTAAATACTAGGCCTCAAATTTATATTCAGCTGAATTTGAATACAATACATTGGGCCAAATAATATTTTTGTTGTTGTGGTGAACGATAACAATGAGGAAAACATCTAGTAAGGGACGCGGACGTGGACATGGTCGTGGTGGTGTTAGTGGACCCTCTGGTGCTGGGAGAGGACGTGGCCGTTCTGCCACATCCACACGTCCTAGTGTACCAACTACCTCAGGTCCCAGTAGCCGCCAGAATTTACAGCGATATATGGTGGGGCCCAATGCCGTTCTAAGGATGGTAAGGCCTGAGCAGGTACAGGCATTAGTCAATTGGGTGGCCGACAGTGGATCCAGCACGTTCACATTATCTCCCACCCAGTCTTCTGCAGAAAGCGCACAGATGGCGCCTGAAAACCAACCCCATCAGTCTGTCACATCACCCCCATGCATACCAGGGAAACTGTCTGAGCCTCAAGTTATGCAGCAGTCTCTTATGCTGTTTGAAGACTCCGCTGGCAGGGTTTCCCAAGGGCATCCACCTAGCCCTTCCCCAGCGGTGAAAGACATAGAATGCACTGACGCACAACCACTTATGTTTCCTGATGATGAGGACATGGGAATACCACCTCAGCATGTCTCTGATGATGACGAAACACAGGTGCCAACTGCTGCGTCTTTCTGCAGTGTGCAGACTGAACAGGAGGTCAGGGATCAAGACTGGGTGGAAGACGATGCAGGGGACGATGAGGTCCTAGACCCCACATGGAATGAAGGTCGTGCCACTGACTTTCACAGTTCGGAGGAAGAGGCAGTGGTGAGACCGAGCCAACAGCGTAGCAAAAGAGGGAGCAGTGGGCAAAAGCAGAACACCCGCCGCCAAGAGACTCCGCCTGCTACTGACCGCCGCCATCTGGGACCGAGCACCCCAAAGGCAGCTTCAAGGAGTTCCCTGGCATGGCACTTCTTCAAACAATGTGCTGACGACAAGACCCGAGTGGTTTGCACGCTGTGCCATCAGAGCCTGAAGCGAGGCATTAACGTTCTGAACCTGAGCACAACCTGCATGACCAGGCACCTGCATGCAAAGCATGAACTGCAGTGGAGTAAACACCTTAAAACCAAGGAAGTCACTCAGGCTCCCCCTGCTACCTCTTCTGCTGCTGCCGCCTCGGCCTCTTCTGCTGCTGCCGCCTCGGCCTCTTCCTCCGCCTCTGGAGGAACGTTGGCACCTGCCGCCCAGCAAACAGGGGATGTACCACCAACACCACCACCACCTCCGTCACCAAGCATCTCAACCATGTCACACGGCAGCGTTCAGCTCTCCATCTCACAAACATTTGAGAGAAAGCGTAAATTCCCACCTAGCCACCCTCGATCTCTGGCCCTGAATGCCAGCATTTCTAAACTACTGGCCTATGAAATGCTGTCATTTAGGCTGGTGGACACAGACTAGCTTCAAACAGCTCATGTCGCTTGCTGTCCCACAGTATGTTGTTCCCAGCCGCCACTACTTCTCCAAGAGAGCCGTGCCTTCCCTGCACAACCAAGTATCCGATAAAATCAAGTGTGCACTGCGCAACGCCATCTGTGGCAAGGTCCACCTAACCACAGATACGTGGACCAGTAAGCACGGCCAGGGACGCTATATCTCCCTAACTGCACACTGGGTAAATGTAGTGGCAGCTGGGCCCCAGGCGGAGAGCTGTTTAGGCGCACGTCCTTCCGCCGCCAAGGATCGCAGGGCAACATTCTTTGCCTCCTGTTGCCACCTCCTCCTACTCGACTTCCTCCTCCTCTTCTTCCACCTGCTCATCTAGTCAGCCACACACCTTCACCACCAACTTCAGCACAGCCCGGGGTAAACGTCAGCAGGCCATTCTGAAACTCATATGTTTGGGGGACAGGCCCCACACCGCACAGGAGTTGTGGCGTGGTATAGAACAACAGACCGACGAGTGGTTGCTGCCGGTGAGCCTCAAGCCCGGCCTGGTGGTGTGTGATAATGGGCGAAATCTCGTTGCAGCTCTGGGACTAGCCAGTTTGACGCACATCCCTTGCTTGGCGCATGTGCTGAATTTGGTGGTGCAGAAGTTCATTCACAACTACCCCGACATGTCAGAGCTGCTGCATAAAGTGCGGGCCGTCTGTTCGCGCTTCCGGCGTTCACATCCTGCTGCTGCTCGCCTGTCTGCGCTACAGCGTAACTTCCGCCTTCCCGCTCACCGCCTCATATGCGACGTGCCCACCAGGTGGAACTCCACCTTGCACATGCTGGACAGACTGTGCGAGCAGCAGCAGGCCATAGTGGAGTTTCAGCTGCAGCACGCACGGGTCAGTCGCACTACAGAACAGCACCACTTCACCACCAATGACTGGGCCTCCATGCGAGACCTGTGTGCCCTGTTGCGCTGTTTCGAGTACTCCACCAACATGGCCAGTGGCGATGACGCCGTTATCAGCGTTACAATACCACTTCTATGTCTCCTTGAGAAAACACTTAGGGCGATGATGGAAGAGGAGGTGGCCCAGGAGGAGGAGGAGGAGGAAGAGGGGTCATTTTTAGCACTTTCAGGCCAGTCTCTTCGAAGTGACTCAGAGGGAGGTTTTTGGCAACAGCAGAGGCCAGGTACAAATGTGGCCAGCCAGGGCCCACTACTGGAGGACGAGGAGGACGAGGATGAGGAGGAGGTGGAGGAGGATGAGGATGAAGCATGGTCACAGCGGGGTGGCACCCAACGCAGCTCGGGTCCATCACTGGTGCGTGGCTGGGGGGAAAGGCAGGACGATGACGATACGCCTCCCACAGAGGACAGCTTGTCCTTACCCCTGGGCAGCCTGGCACACATGAGCGACTACATGCTGCAGTGCCTGCGCAACGACAGCAGAGTTGCCCACATTTTAACGTGTGCGGACTACTGGGTTGCCACCCTGCTGGATCCACGCTACAAAGACAATGTGCCCACCTTACTTCCTGCACTGGAGCGTGATAGGAAGATGCGCGAGTACAACCGCACGTTGGTAGACGCGCTACTGAGAGAATTCCCAATTGTCACAGGGGAACAAGTGGAAGCCCAAGGCCAAGGCAGAGGAGGAGCAAGAGGTCGCCAAGGCAGCTGTGTCACGGCCAGCTCCTCTGAGGGCAGGGTTAGCATGGCAGAGATGTGGAAAAGTTTTGTCAACACGCCACAGCTAACTGCACCACCACCTGATACGCAACTTGTTAGCAGGAGGCAACATTTCACTAACATGGTGGAACAGTACGTGTGCACACCCCTCCACGTACTGACTGATGGTTCGGCCCCATTCAACTTCTGGGTCTCTAAATTGTCCACGTGGCCAGAGCTAGCCTTTTATGCCTTGGAGGTGCTGGCCTGCCCGGCGGCCAGCGTTTTGTCTGAACGTGTATTCAGCACGGCAGGGGGTGTCATTACAGACAAACGCAGCCGCCTGTCTACAGCCAATGTGGACAAGCTGACGTTCATAAAAATGCACCAGGCATGGATCCCACAGGACCTGTCCGTCCCTTGTCCAGATTAGACATTAACTACCTCCCCTTAACCATATATTATTGTACTCCAGGGCACTTCCTCATTCAATCCTTATTTTATTTTCATTTTACCATTATATTGCGAGGCTACCCAAATTTGCATGAACCTCTCCTCTGTCAGGGTGCCGGGGCCTAAATATATGCCAATGGACTGTTCCAATGTTGGGTGACGTGAAGCCTGATTCTCTGCTTTGACATGCAGACTAATTCTCTGCTTACATGAAGCCTGATTGTCTGTTACGGGACCTCTCTCCTCTGCCTGGGTGCTGGGCCTAAATACCTGACAATGGACTGTTGCATTGGTGGCTGACGTGAAGCCTGATTCTCTGCTATGATATGAAGACTGATTCTCTGCTGACATGAAGCCAGATTGTCTGTTACGGGACCTCTCTCCTCTGCCTGGGTGCTGGGCCTAAATTTATGAAAATGGACTCTTACAGTGGTGGGTGACGTGAAGCCTGATTCTCTGCTATGATATGAAGACTGATTCTCTGCTGACATGAAGCCTGATTGTCTGTTACGGGACCTCTCTCCTCTGCCTGGGTGCTTGGCCTAAATTTATGACAATGGACTGTTGCAGTGGTGGCTGACGTGAAGCCTGATTCTCTGCTATGACATGCAGACTGATTCTCTGCTGACATGAAGACAGATTCTCTGTTATGGGACCTCTCTCCTCTGCCTGGGTGCTGGGCCTAAATATATGCCAATGGACTGTTGCACTGGTGGCTGACGTGAAGCCTGATTGTCTGTTACGGGACCTCTCTCCTCTGCCTGGGTGCTGGGCCTAAATATCTGACAATGGACTGTTGCATTGGTGGGTGACGTGAAGCCTGATTCTCTGCTATGATATGAAGACTGATTCTCTGCTGACATGAAGCCAGATTGTCTGTTACGGGACCTCTCTCCTCTGCCTGGGTGCTTGGCCTAAATTTATGACAATGGACTGTTGCAGTGGTGGCTGACGTGAAGCCTGATTCTCTGCTATGACATGCAGACTGATTCTCTGCTCACATGAAGACAGATTCTCTGTTACGGGACCTCTCTCCTCTGCCTGGGTGCTGGGCCTAAATATATGCCAATGGACTGTTGCACTGGTGGCTGACGTGAAGCCAGATTGTCTGTTACGGGACCTCTCTCCTCTGCCTGGGTGCTGGGCCTAAATATCTGACAATGGACTGTTGCATTGGTGGCTGACGTGAAGCCTGATTCTCTGCTATGATATGAAGACTGATTCTCTGCTGACATGAAGCCAGATTGTCTGTTACGGGACCTCTCTCCTCTGCCTGGGTGCTGGGCCTAAATTTATGAAAATGGACTCTTACAGTGGTGGGTGACGTGAAGCCTGATTCTCTGCTATGATATGAAGACTGATTCTCTGCTGACATGAAGCCAGATTGTCTGTTACGGGACCTCTCTCCTCTGCCTGGGTGTTCGGCCTAAATTTATGACAATGGACTGTTGCAGTGGTGGCTGACGTGAAGCCTGATTCTCTGCTATGACATGCAGACTGATTCTCTGCTGACATGAAGTCAGATTCTCTGTTACGGGACCTCTCTCCTCTGCCTGGGTGCTGGGCCTAAATATATGCCAATGGACTGTTGCACTGGTGGCTGACGTGAAGCCTGATTGTCTGTTACCGGACCTCTCTCCTCTGCCTGGGTGCTGGGCCTAAATATCTGACAATGGACTGCTGCATTGGTGGCTGACGTGAAGCCTGATTCTCTGCTATGATATGAAGACTGATTCTCTGCTGACATGAAGACAGATTCTCTGTTACGGGACCTCTCTCCTCTGCCTGGGTGCCGGGGCCTAAATATCTGAGAATGGACTGTTCCAGTGGTGGGTGACGTGAAGCCAGATTCTCTGCTATGGGGCCTCTCTCCAATTGATTTTGGTTAATTTTTATTTATTTATTTTTTATTTTTATTCATTTCCCTATCCACATTTGTTTGCAGGGGATTTACCAACATGTTGCTGCCTTTTGCAGCCCTCTAGCCCTTTCCTGGGCTGTTTTACAGCCTTTTTAGTACCGAAAAGTTCGGGTCCCCATTGACTTCAATGGGGTTCGGGTTCGGGACGAATTTCGGATCGGGTTCGGATCCCGAACATTTCCGGGAAGTTCGGCCGAACTTCTCGAACCCGAACATCCAGGTGTTCGCTCAACTCTACTCTCCAATTGATATTTGTTAATTTTTATTTATTTTATTTTTATTTTTATTCATTTCCCTATCCACATTTGTTTGCATGGGATTTACCTACATGTTGCTGCCTTTTGCAGCCCTCTAGCCCTTTCCTGGGCTGTTTTACAGCCTTTTTAGTGCCGAAAAGTTCGGGTCCCCATTGACTTCAATGGGGTTCGGGACGAAGTTCGGGTCGGGTTCGGATCCCGAACCCGAACATTTCCGGGAAGTTCGGCCGAACTTCTCGAACCCGAACAGCCAGGTGTTCGCTCAACTCTATTTTTGGGCAGAAAAGCCATGCTTTCTTTGTTCACAAAGGACTTTTACAAACTTTTGAACCCCTGGTCTAATTCGTGCCATTTGGGGATATGTTAAATGTCTGTGTTTACTGTAATGGTTGTGACATTGTATATTTGAATAGTAATGTCTGTCCTATTGTCCCCACGTGTGAATTGGAGATTTTCCTTTGTCCTGAGAGATAATTGAATTACTCCTCAGTTGTCTCCAGGACAGAAAACATTGTGTATAACGTTGTGTATTCTCCTGCCTGTGATAATTACATCAACCCTTTGTGTAAGGTAATTGTATCACAGGCAGAGGGGAGGATTTTGAGTGGGAGTGTTTTACTGTATTGTACGTGTTTATTGGTTGTTTTTACAAAACTCTGTAGGTGGTACTAGTGTGTAACAATGTTATATAAGAACAATAAACACACAGCTCTGGCTGTCCACTGCTTTACCCTCAACACAGAGCTTTGTCTCGTTCTTGGGGGGATTCACTGTATGCTGTTAGAGACTGATTGCTAGAAGTGTAAGCCGCTTGGGTGCGTTTCCTATTCGTCTGCTAGCAGCTATTCATGAGGTTCCATTCGGGAGTTTGGAGTATTCTCTTGTATGCCGTTACAATCCTCTAAACTGCATGCTGAGGTTTGCTCTACGTCATGGGATGCAGAGCAAAGCGGATCCGTCATGACCCACAATGCAAGTCAATGGGGATAGATCCATTTAACTGTGACACAATCTGACACAATAGAAAACTGATCCGTCCCCAATAGATTTTTAATGGAATTCATGACGGATTGGTCTTTTATATGTTAAAGATAATACAACCGGATCCGTTCATAATGGATGCAGATGGTTGTATTATCAGTAACTGAAACGTTTTTGCTGAACATTGCTGAATTCAGCAAAAACGCTAGTGTGAAAGTAACCTAACATATCATGCTGGTGGTATTTATTTGTTTTATGTAACTGGGAAATCCCTTCAACTTTTCTCCTGGTTTCAACATGTCCCAAGATATGTGGCACAATTAAAAAAAAATCATGATTTTACAATATTGCATTATGAGTAGAGATAAGCAGTTTTCAAAAATTCTATTCGGCTGCTTTGCCGAATTTCACATACAAATTTGTGACGAATGACTTTGTCATGAAGCGCATTTCTTTGTAAGTGGTGGGCGCAAAGATGGGGAATGGCACCACCCCTCGTCATTGAACCCCTCAGATACCACGTTCATTGCTAATCATGGCATCTGAGAATAATAGTGAGGGCTCTCAGGGGTAAATCCATTAAAAACAATAATACTCACCTTGTCTACTTGAGCGTGAAGAAGCTGCTATGGCCATCTTGACTGAAACTCACCCAGTGTGTGATGATGTCATCACGCTGGTCGGCGTGGTGATGTCATATATCACAGCACACAAAATTTCACGTGGGATCAAGATGGTCGCGGCAGCCTCTTCGCGCTCAAATGAATGAGGTGAGTATGTTTTTTTTTTATTGCCATTTCAGGGAAATTTGATTCGAAACCATGAAGCAGGGGCAAATTTTTATTATATTTAATAATAAAAAAATATTTAATATTTTAATTATATTACTATACACATGATGGCAGAGCACGCCGATACCACCATAACCGCTGATCCGGCTTCACCTTCTATATTGGATACTGCATGCGGTCTCACCCAGGGTCGCGAAGGGGCGGATACATTTTTTGCGATTTGCGATAAGCAGGACTATGTACATGCTATCAGCACAAAAAATCTGGAAACCAGAATATTTCAACTAGCGGACAAAGAAGTAAGACTTTTTTGGACGATTGAGTCTTTTAAGTCATACAAAGAAAGTGGACGGGTCCCTAGGGGCTTGCGTCTGTTCAAGGACATTGTCCAATATGAAGATGACCCCCAATTCACAGGGGAGTGGAAAGCTGCACACCAGCGTTTTTCTATGGAGCTCATGGAACTCGTCCTAGCCCGTGACCAATGGGAATACACAGTGGTAATAGAGGAACTAGCTAAAGCACGGGAGGAGCTTCAGAAACGGCTCCTTGAATCACAGATGGCAGGATTTGAGAGGAGATTAAACAAAAAATTATTAGCCACACAAGCAGAGGTCAAAGACCGTAAAAAGGACAAATTTATCCGTGACAAAACAGATTATGACCAAGATCGCGTATTTGATTGGAGTAAAAGAAAGATCCGCCCCAAACGCACACCTCGCAGAGGCCGTAACAACTTTTGGGCCACTGACTCCGAATCCAGTTTATCCGAGGGCAACGAAGGGAATTCGGGCGAAGAGACAGCCCCTTTAGAAAAAGGACGAGAAGGGGGCGTAGCCGACATTCCGGGAACGGCAAGAGAGATCCGAAAGTCCACACGGAGGAGGCGTCAAGTGACTTGGCGACAATAAATGAGACTGAATCGTTCAATGATACACCGATTCGTAGCATTGTCATCAATCTTACGGGCTCTGAACTGCCACTGGGCTGTATCCCACTCCTCAGTCGGGGGCTGGGATACAGCCTACCAGGGCAGTTCAACCTTGTTGATTTTGAGATTGATCTTTTCCTATCTGTTCGTAAGCTATATCTCAAGAAAATGTTTGCTGAAACCTCCTCTTGCAGCATTAACCCTTTACAGGGAGAGGTCCCAGCAACCATGTCCCTTACCGACTTCCATTTGTCGGGTAAATTCACTGAGGAAGAGATTGCGTGCATACACTTTTTATCCGATACTGGATTTGATGAACCAGTGGCCACTGGGGGCCATTTGAACAAGTACACAGGGGGCGTCAGGTCCACCTTCCTTCCTCCCATGCCGGCCGGCTCTCCCATTGACCTTTTCCACAAAAGAGTGTTAAAAGATATTCGTGCGCTGGTGTATCCGGCAGCACCCTCTAATCTCTCGATAGAGGAATCTCAGGCTCTTTTGTGGTTGAAAAAACAGACCAGTATGGTCATTAAGCCGGCCGACAAGGGAGGGAACGTGGTCCTGATGCCCAGGGAGTATTACCAGGAGGAGGCGTTACGGCATTTAAGCGATTGTTCGGTTTATTCTAAATTGAAGGGAAACCCAGTACCTGAGATATCATCAAAATTACATGCCTTTATTAATCGCTATATTTTTAATGGATTCCTTCCTAAAAATATGGTAGATCGCCTAATACCAATGTTCCCCGTAACTCCCGCATGGTATTTTCTACCGAAAATACATAAATCAATGACCCGACCCCCCGGTCGTCCCATCATCGCGGGGATCGGTTCAGTGATGGAGCCCCTCTCTGGCTACGTGGATTGGCTCTTGAGACCATTGCTGAGTAGCACCCCTACTTATTTAAAAGACACTGGTGACTTCCTCCGCGCACTTAATCACCTTGAGTGGCAGGAGGATTTTCACTTGGTCTCTCTCGATGTCGAGAGTTTGTATACCCGTATTCCGCACGATTTAGGCCTCCAGGCGATCAATACGGTTCTACAAAAAACTGATAAAAGTGTTATGTTTATTGATTTCGTTCTTGAAGCTTTGGACTTAGTTCTGAGCAACAATGTTTTCCAATTTGATGGTCTCTGGTACCGCCAGGTACTAGGTACTGCAATGGGCACCCCTGTCTCGTGCACATTTGCAAACCTGTACCTGGCGGTATTTGAAGAGACATACATTTTTTCGACGGATAACCCCTATCTGTGCCATATCCATCTTCTCCTGAGGTACGTGGATGACATCTTTATGGTCTGGCGGGGGAGTGAGGAGTTATGTTGGGCTTTTATAGAGTATTTAAATACATACAACCGGATGAATATGAGGTTCACTGCCAAATTTGGCAGTGAATCCCTAGACTTCCTGGATGTACAAGTGACTGTTAAGGATGGCACTATACACACTAGTGGCCACCGTAAGTCTACCGCCACCAACTCCCTCCTCCACCAGACCAGCTTTCATCCAACCTCGGTCAAGCGTGCTGTTCCTTACGGTCAATTTATTCGTCTCCGTAGGATTAATGACACAGATGAAAGTTTTTACAAACAGGCATTGGAACTCCGTACGAGACTCCTGGATAGGGGTTATCCGTCGAAAGATGTTTCAGCAGCCATGCGTAGGGCAGCTAAGTTGGACCGTGCCTCCTTACTCAAAGAAAGAACTGTCAACTCTGCACCTTCACGTTTTGCATTTTCTTTCCAATATAGTGCAGCGGCAGACATGGTTAAGCAAGTAATTAATCAAAATTGGGACCTTTTAAAGGGGGATTCCTCCCTAAACAGTGTAACGAGCGAGAAACCCCTGATCGCATTTAAGAGATGCCCCACGTTAAAGGATAAACTCGTCAATAGTGTGTTTTCCACACCTAAGAACGAGACGTGGTTGGGTAAACCCAAGGGCAACTTTAAATGCGGTCACTGCTCGTTTTGTACACTCAATACATGCAGCAAGCATTTAACTTTTGGAGGTATCACGCACACTGTGCGAGATTTTATTAATTGTCGCACCCCTTTTGTTGTTTACGTGATCTTCTGCCCGTGTGGACGTTTTTATGTGGGTAAGACCATACGTCCCCTGTTTGAACGGATACGCGAGCATGTTGGGTCTATTAGATCAGGAAGAGGTAGCCCCCGCCTTATTGATCATGTTCGGGCCGCCCATGATGCTCAACCGCGTTGCCTCTCCTTTGCAGGGGTGGAACATGTCCGTCCTATCCCTCGTGGTGGGGACCGGCATCGTCTACTCCTGCAGAGGGAGGCAAGGTGGATCATTCAGACAGGCGCAATGGGCCCAGCAGGCATGAATGACAGAAATGACATGTCTGTCTTCCTGTAAGCAACAACTCGCACCTTTGATATACATGTTCTTATGTCCTTGGTCCTCTATGCTTAGTCACGAGTCGGCCTTTATTTTTATATTCCTTTTCTATTTCCTCATTCTACGTCTGTGTTATAGTGCTGGATCCCTCTATCCATGCATTCGCATGGAATTCTACACTTATATTGTGCGCCCCCGCTCCCCCGGTTTAGAGACATATAATATATGTTGTCTTTTTATATATGTCTTCTTCTGAGTATCCGCACCTCTGCGTACATCCCCCGTTTTGTGGAGATGCATGCAGATTAACATATTGAATTAGGTATTTGTGCTATTACCTTTTTTTGACATGTATTACGTCACTGCTGTGCGCTTGTTTTTAGATGTCATTACTTCCAGGGGCGAACAGCTGTGGATGACGGCGCCGGCCGAACCCTGTCTGCCTCTATATAAACCGCATTAGCGTCATGACGTACTCAGCGGCCTGAGGAAGCGCGATCCCACGCGCGAAACGGCCGTCGCCGCCCGCAACAGTGTATCCGCCTCTGGACCCACATGTTTCTCCTTCTAAGGAAGCCACAATAAAGACTTTTTATCCTGGTGAGTGCCGCAACGCTGTTTATTTTCTTCTTACCTTCATGATTGACTGCAAATTTTTATTATCCCTTAAATTCGGATCGGAGTCCACTTCCCATACTTCGATTCGCTCAACCCTAGTTATAACATATACCATTATATGCAAACATACTATAGAATTATTACATGGGAAATGTACTGTAAGTATTTAATTTACCAAACATGGTAACAGAAACTCTTTAAAAGGTGTAGGTAGCATATATAGTTCAATGCCATTCCATTTTAATATAGATTTTCTTTTATAACTCTAAAACCATAACATTAATAAGGAACCGGTATAGTTTTTCAGGCATGAAACAAATAAAATAGCAAACATTAAAAAGAAATGGATGTCAGTTACATACTAATAACTGATAAATAACATTGCTTTTAAACTTGCTCAAATTATCTATTATTTTGTCAGTTACATTTTGGCATTCCATCATAATAACACAGATTATTCATTGCAGAGTATGAAATAAAAGTAAATTGTTGTTTACTCAATAAACCAAAGATTTCTACACTTAATATGCAGCATATTAATTATAATTAGCAACATTTAAAATGTCAATGAGAACATAATGCAGAAAGCTAAATAACAATACTTCAAACATGATCAGACTGCATAAAGCTCCGGAGAATCAATGTTTATAGAGAACATTTCCATAAAAATTAGTATGATGAATATACTTTTAGCTGAAAAGTATCTACCTATATCTATCTATCTATCTCACAAACACCCCACTATGTATATTTCTTTTTTTTTTTTTTTTTTTTTTTTTTATTTAAAGTAAGTATAATTGTACAATCATGAAATAGATGAGTCGTACATAATCCATATTGGGTTGTACAGAGCATACGATAGATGTAAACAGTAGATGTAAACATTAAATGTAAACATTAGATGTATACAATAACAATACAGTGAATGCACTGCAATGAGAATGTGTGCAGGTAAGAGTAGGAGTAGTTGAGTATCACCACTCCTATTGAGTCTGAGTCGAGAACATATACATAATTGTATTTACGGAATAATTCTTACCAAGTAGTAAAGTCAAAGGAGAAGGCCAACCTTTAGACTATTATAGCCTCTCTTTTCGTTGACCGAAGGAGGAAACGTGCACATTCCCCATTAATGAGACGGCAGAATATTGACAGTAGTCTGCATGTGGTTGGAATGGTTATGCTTCCCCCATCTATCCCATTTAACACAAAAAAAATTTTAATTACGTTCTTCGGCAGCCGCCAATTCTTCAAATCTATATAAGCTATCTATCTTATCCTTCCACATTTCTGGAGATGGAAGTTCTGTTGAAAGCCAGAAGCGAGGCAGAAGGAGGCGAGCAGCCATGAGAAGGTTATGGAACAATGGGGGGATCCCAGGGACGAAGTCCGGAGGTGGAAGGCCCAATAAGGCCAGTTGAGGATTTGGCGGTATTGAGGTTTTACATATTGTATTGCTCCTGTCGAATATGTCTTTCCACCATTTAGATACAATGGAGCAAGTCCACCAAATGTGGAAAAAATTTCCCTTTGAGTCCCCGCACCTCCAACACCTATCTGAATTCGAGCTGTCATATTTGGAAGTAATATCAGGGGTTTTGTACCACCTCGTTAGAATTTTATAACTATTCTCCTGAATTAGTACGCACCTTGACGATTTATGAGGGGAGATATAAAGTTTGGTCAGTTCTGGTGGTGAAAAGGAGATTCCCAAATCTCTTTCCCATAAACCAATGAAAGCTGGTTTTGGCATGTTAATAGGAGAGTTTAATTTTTTGTATATTTGAGAGATTGGTTTGCTTATCGCATTCTGACTACATATCCATCCCTCGAACCAAGTAATGGGCCTAAGGAGAGTCTGGAGTGGGATGTGTTTAGAGATGTAATTGTGAAGGAATGATATCGGGGAGGGGAGTGTATCTGAAGTTAAGAGTAACTCAGCCATTTCTTTTTTGGTGATTAACCTACTCTCCTCATCAAACAGTGAAATAATGGGAGTTTGGGATGTTTTAAGAGAGATAGGGAGACATTGTTTTAATTCCAGAGGGGCTAAGTCTAGAATGTCTCTTACTTGTATTAAGGGAAACCCCAAATAGATTCTCGAAACCAGTTCCATATTGAGAGCGAGGACTTAATAATCTGGTTTGTGTTGGAGAGAGAGATTAATGTTGTTTTGTCACCTGTCAGGAGTGACCTGAAGGAAAGTTGAGCTATGGATGATTCCATGTCCACCCATGATTTATGGGGTGGTTTCCGAAACCAATCAAGGATTCTAGCCAGATGGATAGCCTTGTTGTATGTTTGTGGGTCAGGGAGGCCTATGCCACCCTGATCCCTAGGCTTTTGCAGAGTGGTCATCGCTAATCTCGGGCTTTTTTGTTTCCATATAAATCTACGAATCGCTGACGTCAAAGACTTGAAATGTTTTTTCTTGATTGGAATAGGAAGCACTTGTTCTAAATAGTTAAGTTTGGGGATGATCAAAGAAGTGATTAAGTTTTTCCTACCAAACCACGACAGGGTCTGGAAATCTAGATGGAGTATCTGGTCCAAGATAGATTGAAGTAATGGGGTGTAGTTAAGATTAAAAAGGTTATTGGGGTCGGAGCTTATTTTCATTCCCAAGTAAGAGATAAAGGAGGTGTCCCAGCTGAAAGGAGATTTAGCTTTTAAAGAGTTAATCATAGGCGTTGGAATGCCAATGCCTATGGCTTGAGATTTGCTCATGTTGATTTTGAAGTTAGAGAGGGGACTGAATCTTTCTAATAAGTTATGGATGGCCTTCAAGGAAGTTTGAGGATTTGTAGTGATGATTAACAGGTCGTCCGCGAAAGCTGCGGTTTTATGTTCCTGCTTACCTAGTTTTAACCCCTCTATTGTTGTATCTTGTCTGATAGTTTGTAGAAGCGGTTCCATTGTTAAAACAAATAAAAGGGGGGATAGGGGACATCCCTGTCTCGTACCGTTTTTAATTACAAATGGAAGGGAAATAGTATCATTTACTAGCACTGATGCGGAGGCATTGGAGTACATAGCAAAAGTGGCGTCTATATATGGTGGTGGAACACCAAATTTGACCATTACGCAGCGCATGTAGGTCCAATTGACCCTATCGAATGCTTTTTCCACATCAGTGCTTAGCAAAGTCAGGGGTAAGCCTTTCTTCTTTGCGTGGTAGATGGCATTGAGAATTCTTGCGGTATTGTCTTTCCCTTCCCTGCCCTTTACAAAGCCTGTCTGATCTCTATGAATCAAGTCTGGGAGGAATGGGGCGAGACGGTTAGCCAGCATTTTAGCAAGGATTTTTAAATCTAAGTTTAAGAGGGATATGGGGCGATAGCTAGAGCATTGAGACGGGTCTTTCCCCTCCTTGGGTAAAATGGTAATATGTGCTTTAGTCATGTCTGCTGAGATGGGTAATCCTAAGAGGGATCTATTACATACCTGAAGTAAGTGTGGGATAAGGGTGGTACTAAAGGAGCGATAGTAAAGGGCCGGGAGGCCGTCTGGGCCAGGTGCCTTGCCGTTTGGGAGGTTCTTTATCGTTTTGTCGAGTTCTTCAGTGCTGAAAGGGGTAATGAGGATCTGTTTTTGTTCTTCCGTCAATTTGGGAAGAGTAATGGCATCTAGGAAAGAGTCAATAGTATTTGGGCTAGATGAGTCTTGGGCACATGGCGTACTTTGTGGGATGTTGTATAAGGTTTGGTAATACTCTTGAAATTGAAGAGCAATGTCCTTGGAGGTGATAGCCACCCCCCCCATCTCTCCTATTAATTTTACTGATGTGGTTTTGGACCTTCCTCTTTTTTATGAGATTCATCATTAATTTTGAAGCCTTGTTGCCATGGGCAAAGTATTTAAACTGTGAGTGTAAATAAAATTTGGCAGAGTTAGTGTTAAGGAGGTTTTTTAGTTCTGATCTTAGTTTGTTAAGTTGGGATAGATCCGAGGCTAGAAGAGATTTTTTATGGGACTCCTCCAGCTTCTGGATTTCCAAGAGAAGCTGATCCATTTTTGCCATTCTCTTTTTCTTTAGTATGGATCCCAGTTTAATAAATTGTCCTCTTATGTAGGCTTTGTGTGCATCCCACACAGTTTGGGGGGATGTTTCGGGAATGGCATTTAGAGAAAAATATTCTTCCAGGGAGCTCTGTATTTGTTTTTTGTAATCCGGGAAAGTGACTAATTGTTCATTTAACCTCCATTTGAATGTTTTAGGAATATTTTGTGGGTTAGAGATCGATAGGAAGATGGGAGAGTGGTCTGAGAGGTGTATAGACCCCATCCTAGCGTTAGTGCAAAACTGGAGGTGTTCCTTTGAGACTAATAAGTAATCCAGTCTATGATAGGAGTGATGCATATTAGAGTAAAAGGTGTAGTCCCTATTTAAAGGGTTTAAGATTCTCCACACATCGACCAATTGGAGAGAGTGGAGTCTTTTAAGGACACCTCTGAGTTTTGTTTGGGAAAGAGAGGATTTTTGTGATGAGGAATCTAGAGTGGGGTCCATTGTTATGTTAAAGTCTCCACCCATGATAACAATTCCATCTTTAAATTCTTCCACCAGTGGGGTTAAGGAGGAGAACCATTTGTGTTGTTGAGTGTTAGGGGCATAGATGTTGATAAAGGTGTATATTTGGTTTGCAAAGGTACCTTTTACCATTATGTACCGGCCTTCAGGATCTTGTATATGGGAGGTATATTGGAATGGACAACCTTTCTTGAATCCAATGCTTACTCCCCTGGCGGCTGAAGAGTCGGATCCACTGTGGTACCACACTGGAAAACTAGAGAATGAGAGGTTAGGATAATGGTCGATTTTAAAATGTGTTTCCTGAAGAAATATAACAGAACATTTCTCTTTTCGTAATAAAGATAGGATTTGAGATCTTTTGGAGGGCGTTTTGAAGCCTTTGACATTATATGAGGATATTTGAAGATCTGTCATGGCTTGAAAATGTTGGGGGGTTGTAGACTCGCTATTTGTGATTGGAAGCTAATGGAACCCAAGTTTCCAGCCACCAGGGGAGCCGCAAACCTATCCATATGACAATTGATTTTCTCATTACTCAGACTCAGACTTACAATACAGTTTCCTAGTAAACTAATAGTAACATAAACATATAACGAGCAATATGCCCGGGTCAGAGGACGGGCCATTGCTGAAAAGTATAACATAGTAACTTTCATAGCCATTAAATGGAAGTGATTAGTTAAAGTGGAACCCAAGTGAATTGGGTAAAAGGAGTATTTAGAGAGAGGGGAGAAAAGTTAGCGACAGTTAGGTCACCCTAAGTAGAGGATAATAACCCAATCATAGACAGTAAAGGTCTATATATTATTTTTTTTTTTTGATCGTTCTATACCTCTAGGTAGGCGGAGTAACATGAGAGGAAGAAGAGGCAGAGGGATAGAGTTAGAAGGTAAAAGCATACAGCTACTTCTTGGTGGTGATGAGCACGTTTTTAATCGTCCACTTGTAGACGTCTGGGAGAAGGACCTTGCGCATTTCTCCTATGTCTGTGAGACTTAGGTGTGCGTAATTTTTCCCAGGGTTCCGGCTTAGGTAGTTCCGGGAGTTCTAGAAGGTTTTGGACGGGGTCCCAGTTCTGGATGTTTAAGGGGCCACATCCCAGAAGGTCATATATTGGTTCTAAGTCCTGAAATGAGGTGATGGACAGTCTGTGGCCGTCAAACATGAAGGATATTCCGAAGGGAAACGACCAGCGGTAGAGGATCTTCTTAGATCTAAGCCAGTCTGTGAGGGGTTTAAGCGCTCTCCACTTCCTCAGGGTTGACTGAGCCAGATCTTGAAAAATAAGGATGTCTTTCCCCTCCCATTGTATGGGACTCCCGGACCTCGCTTTAAACATGATCGCTTCCTTCACCGGGAACGCCAGAAATTTGCATATCACGTCTCTTGGAGGTTCTGAAGGTGCAGGTTTAGGTTTTAGAGCTCTGTGGGCCCTTTCTAGTGTAACTTCGTGAGCGGTGTCAGGGCCAAGGAGCATAAGGCAAATTTGAACCACTGTGTAAGGAAGGTCACTGGCAGCAACTGATTCAGGAATGCCACGAAAGCGGAGGTTGTTTCGTCTTCCTCTGTTCTCCTGATCTTCAATTGCACTGAATAAACTGTTGATGTTTTTCTGGATTAGGGAGACACTGTTTGTAACTGCCTGCTGGTGTTTAATTATGTTCGCTTGATTTTCTTCTAAAGTCTCAACTCTTCTTCCTATCTGCTTGACGTCGAGCTTGATGGTCGTTAGATCAGAGCTGATGGGGTCCAAAGCAGATGAGAGCGAAGATGCTAAAGCTTCCTTCAAGAAGGATCTGGAGATGGGCAGATTGTCTGTATCTTCCCCACTTTCCCATTCATGAGCAGAGGATTCCGCTTGTTTACGGCCTGCGGCTTTCGGAGTGTCTGGCGCCATTTTATGTTCTCTGGCTGCAACCGTGGCTGCTGCTTTTTTAATAAATTTGTCCAGTTCAATTTCTGCTGACTGGCTGGTTCTCCAGCTTTAGACCCACCAATTTTCACCATTTTGGTTAAACCAAGCTGTAATGCCATGCTGTAAGGGTGATACTGGTTATGTCATTACGCTAGCTTCATTCCCCACTGTTGAGTTTTCTCTATTTCTCAACGCGTAAGACAGTAATCAATTTAATTAGTTATCTTCTGGCACTTTATTATAACAAATCAAATATGGTTCTGTCTCTTTAAATGTAGGATAAGCGTTAAATGAACTTCAACCCTTTAATTTGATTCCTGGAGGGCCAGTGGGGGGGGGGGGAACTTGTGTCCCCAGAGCTAGTCAGAAGCTGGGCCCTTCGTGAGGATATATCTTCTCAGTTGTTGTAAGACCGTTTGATAATCAAGTGCCGGTCTGAGCAAACAGCCACTGCAGCTATCTAGCTCCCTCACTAGGGGTTACCTTGTTGTCTTGCACAGGGCTTGGTTGGGCTTGCTGCAGGTTCTATCACCTGCTACAGGCAGACTCACCGACTGGATGGCGGGCTGGCGTCCGGACTGGGGCTACCAGCAGACAGGACCAGGAGCTATTGTCCAGTGCAGAGGGCCAGGTAAGAGTCGGAAGGGATGTTTCAGACCGCCGCTGCTGTGTCCCGGTGTGTCAGCGTTACTGCTGTGGGTGTCAGCGCTGGGTTCCTCAACTCTGTGTGTGGCTGGGGTGCGATGGAGGTAGAGCAGTACCTTGTTTGATGTTGTCCGTATCCCAAGATGGCGCCCGCTTGATAGAATTTGCCGACGGCGTCTCTCTGGCCTCTGGTCCCGTGCAGTGATAGTTCCAACGGGGCTAGGCTTCTGAGTCGTTTAGGGGACACGGCTCGTCCTGACCTCCGTCCAAGCCGTGGATGTACACGCGCTAGGCCTCGGCGGCAGATCAGTCCCAGGACCGTTTTGTGACCCAAATTTGGTCTCTCTGTGAAGAGTGGAGTGTGGGTAATCCCACTGTGGATAAGTTGGGGTCTTTTGAGGCTTAATTAGCCAAGGATTGAAGAGGATTGTGCCCCCAGAAGCAGAGCAGAGGGAAGATGCGTCCTCTCCAGTCGGCAGTTGGCCACACCCCCAGCAGATAACATTTATCACCTCCACTATGTATATTTCTTAATACTCACCCAGGAAACTTCAGTTGTGAAGCTTTGGTTATATTGCATTCTTCTAAATCAGATTCATTATGTAAGAGAGCATATTTCTCATGTTTTAAAGTATCCATGCTATTTTTTGCAGATATTTCTACTGCACTAGCTTTTGGGTTGTTTTTTTGTTCTCTATTGAAAACTTCTTTAGCCTGTCTATACAGAGAGTCCTCTCTCCTAAGTACCCCCATCAAGCTGAATTGGTTCTGGTAAATTACTCCAGGAATGTTATGGTATATAGTTTCAGTCTAAGGTTCGTCCAACTCATGGGCAACAGATTGAGCATCAGAAGCAGGTCACCTAATAACTTAGGAACCAGACAATGGCCCTTTGATATTTTGAAAGAAAGAACTATTAATTAGGAACATACCAAATTAATCTTAAAAGTGCACTGACTACATTATTGTAAAAGTGCAATTCTTTGCCTTAAAAGCAAATGTTAGATTTGACAACAAACAGGCAGCATTTGTATATGACAAGCAATATAATATATATCTATATATATATATATATATATATATATATATATATATATTTGCGGTCCTGGCTACGGCGCGAAGCCTGGTATGTGAGTCTGAACCTAATCTAACTAGAAGGCTAGTGATGTGCCCTTAGCTACGTGACGAGGGTAGGCCAAATAAAGGGGGCATACCCTGAGGGAGATATATAAAGAAGGGTCGGGAGGGTGGGGCGAGAGAGGACGAGCACCAGGTGTGCTGGGGGGTGGGGCTTAAGAAGCCCCCTACACCCCTCCCACAAAAGCAGGCTGAAATTCAGCCTGCTGAATTTGTGGTCCTGGCTACGGCGCAAAGCCTGGTATGTGAGTCTGAAGCTAATCTAACTAGGTGGCTAGTGGTGTGCCCTTAGCCACGTGACGAGGGTAGGCCAAATAAAGGGGGCAAAAAATGCGGGTAGGAAATGGTTATGATACAACCCTTTTATTGTAGATGGTAGCATTACAGTACTAAGTCGGAGAAAGCTCTGGCGATCTCAGCTTTTGGATGCGGGATGTACTGTGAGAAACAAGATGACTTCCATCGACCCATTTTGCATATGATGTGAGCCGGGACCCCGTGTTTGGATGCGGCGGAGGCGGCTCCGATCCGGAATGAATGGCTCGAGATGGCCCGGGGGTTGAACCCTAAACCTGATGCGAGGCTGCGCATGTGTTTGATGAACTGCGAGGACGAAAGTGGCCATGAAGGGAAAGGAAGGAGAGGGCTGGCTGGAGCCCGGTCAACCAGGGTAGTTAGTAACCTGTTGAGGACGGTCACAGGGCACCAAGGGTTGGTAGTAGGGAAATATTCAATGCATACAGGGGGCCCTATTTGTGAGGTTTTGGAAATGGGTAAGGTGAAGATGAAATGCTTGTGTCTGCGGGTGAGTTGGCTTAGTACGGGGCCTGCATTGTGAGGGGAGGTGCTGGTGAATTCACCGGGCCGCAGAAAGCCGTAGAAACTTAGATAGAGGGCAGCTTTGAGAATGCTGCTTCTGAATGGGCCAAAAGGACTGCTGTCTAGGGAGGAGATTTTTCTGAACAAGTCCCCTGAGATGGGTTGCCTGGTGGGTTTGGACTTGTTTGAGCTCTTCTGAATACCCCGCAAAGTGGCTTTTATGGCATGGGAGGAAAAAATGGAGTTGCTGTCCGGATGACAGATCAGGAGGTGATGCTGGACCCCCGACAAATACAACCTGATGGTACTGTATGAAAGGTGTAGGTCTTTGTGGCAGTATGCCAGGAAACTCTACCACATCAGAAACCTGCTTCGCAGTAAATATATCTAAGGGAAGATTAATTGAATATATACTGGAACACCTTCCCAATTAAAATATACCTTTTAATAATAAACTATTAAAATCTGGCCTACAGCCGGACTACAAATACAAGGAAGGTCGACAAACAATGTCCTATATAATGGCAACGAGGTATATTGAAAATGGCTACAGTTACACCTATATAATAAGTAGATATGCAGGACTGGTGAGCAATCCTGGGGATTTTGATTACCCCCACATCCCACATGAGGTACTCTGTGTGTGGGACACAGCTGAGGACAAAAAAAAAAAATTGTTATAAAAACCAATATATTGTAGTTCACTGATGACCTTATTTGCATGGGTTCACATAATACATATTCCGTGATTGTTCACGGTTAGCTGAAATACTGAATATGTATATCGTGATTATTCACACATTGCTGAACCACTATAGATAGGTTAATTGGTTACTCACGGTTTGCTGAAATACCAGAAAAAATGGAATCAGATGGTTAGCTCAGTCGTCAATAGGTGTAGTGCTCCATAACTAGACGGAGATCTAGTGCTGGTGGAAGAAGCGTTAAGATGATTATTTAGCACTAGTGATGATTATGGTGGTCTGTAGGTCGTAATAGCAGTAGTACAGCTCAAAACTATGATATCCAATAGAAGGAGAGATAATCCTATCCTATGAACATCCCTTCGTGATCCTAAATAGACTCAGCCCAGGGACACCCCTTAAAGGTAGAGATTCCCTGTCCTCGTGCCTAAACTAGCTCTCCCTCTATCTCCTTATCCAAATTGACCAAAAATATGACATGACAGATACAATAGAAAAACAATTACAAATACAAAAACACAAATCCCAACGCTACGTTTCCCCAGTCAATATAACTTCCGACTGGTTCGTCAGGGGAAGTAGAGAACAATACTCCAACAGCAATATCTCATAATAGAGATTTTCAAATTTGGCGTCTTTCAATCAAGACCCTCCAGGGATAGAAGCCCAGATGCAGGCAATAGATGACCGGTGTCCCCAAGTCCTGATCAAAATCAGCGCCTTATAAAGTGTCCACCCCCATTTAGTACCTCCCCTCTTAGATAATTAAGTTCCCAAAATAGATGAAAATAGATATTTAGAGTAATCTCTCCTGTTATTTAGCATCCCCCCTAGACATGGTGATACCACATTTAAGGAAAAACACATTGTACAATCATAAAAGACCTCACAGTTGATAATCCCATTTAGACAGCATGTGAAACGCCAATTTGGAACGCATATGCGTTCCACAGACCGGAAATGATGTATTAAACTGGAAGTGACGTATATAATGCTGTCCCGATAACCGGAAGTCGCTTTGGGACGCAAATTGCGTTCCACCATGCGATTGGAGTATTCAGTGAGGCTGTGCAGTAGGGATGAGCGAACTCGAACTGTATAGTTCGGGTTCGTACCGAATTTTGGGGTGTCCGTGACACGGACCCGAACCCGGACATTTTCGTAAAAGTCCGGGTTCGGGTTCGGTGTTCGTCGCTTTCTTCGCGCTTTTGTGACGCTTTCTTGGCGCTTTTTGAAAGGCTGCAAAGCAGCCAATCAACAAGCGTCATACTACTTGCCCCAAGAGGCCATCACAGCCATGCCTACTATTGGCATGGCTGTGATTGGCCAGAGCACCATGTGACCCAGCCTCTATTTAAGCTGGAGTCACATAGCGCCGCCCGTCACTCTGCTCTGATTAGCGTAGGGAGAGGTTGCGGCTGCGACAGTAGGGCGAGATTAGGCAGATTAACTCCTCCAAAGGACTTGATTAACTGATCGATCTGCAGCTGTGGATCATTGAGCTGCTGATCCTCAATTGCTCACTGTTTTTAGGCTGCCCAGACCGTTTGTCAGTCACATTTTTCTGGGGTGATCGGCGGCCATTTTGTGTCTTGTGGTGCGCCAGCACAAGCTGCGACCAAGTGCATTTAACCCTCAATGGTGTGGTTGTTTTTTGGCTAAAGCCTACATCAGGGTGAAGCTGTCACACCAAGTGCATTTAACCAGCAATAGTCTGTTCATTTTTTGGCCATATACAAAATCAGGGGCAAGCTGCGCCTGTCACCAAGTGCATTTAACCCTCAATGGTGTGGTTGTTTTTTGGCTAAAGCCTACATCAGGGTGAAGCTGTCACACCAAGTGCATTTAACCAGCAATAGTCTGTTCATTTTTTGGCCATATACTAAATCAGGGGCAAGCTGCGCCTGTCACCAAGTGCATTTAACCCTCAATGGTGTGGTTGTTTTTTGGCTAAAGCCTACATCAGGGTGAAGCTGTCACACCAAGTGCATTTAACCAGCAATAGTCTGTTTATTTTTTGGCCATATCCCAGTCTAATTCTGTCACTAAATCCATACCGGTCACCCAGCGCCTAAATACTAGGCCTCAAATTTATATCCCGCTAAATCTGTCCTTAGTGCTGTAGCTGGGCGAGTTATTTAGTGTCCGTTCAAGCACATTTCTTGTTCTGGGTTGAAATACAATTCCCAATTTAGCAATTTCATAATTTAGTGGTTTCTGCTATATCAGAGCTATTTGAAATCTATCCCTAAAAGGGTATATAATATTCAAGGTGCACATTGGGTCATTCAGAATAACTTCACACACACCCGCTACTGTGTATTTCCAAGTCTAATTCTGGCACTAAACCCATACCTGTCACCCAGCGCCTAAATACTAGGCCTCAAATTTATATCCAGCTAAATCTGTCCCTAGTGCTGTAGCTGGGCGAGTTATTTAGTGTCCGTTCAAGCACATTTCTTGTTCTGGGTTGAAATACAATTCCCAATTTAGCAATTTCATAATTTAGTGGTTTCTGCTATATCAGAGCTATTTGAAATCTATCCCTAAAAGGGTATATAATATTCAAGGTGCACATTGGGTCATTCAGAATAACTTCACACACACCCGCTACTGTGTATTTCCAAGTCTAATTCTGGCACTAAACCCATACCTGTCACCCAGCGCCTAAATACTAGGCCTCAAATTTATATCCCGCTAAATCTGTCCTTAGTGCTGTAGCTGGGCGAGTTATTTAGTGTCCGTTCAAGCACATTTCTTGTTCTGGGTTGAAATACAATTCCCAATTTAGCAATTTCATAATTTAGTGGTTTCTGCTATATCAGAGCTATTTGAAATCTATCCCTAAAAGGGTATATAATATTCAAGGTGCACATTGGGTCATTCAGAATAACTTCACACACACCCGCTACTGTGTATTTCCAAGTCTAATTCTGGCACTAAACCCATACCTGTCACCCAGCGCCTAAATACTAGGCCTCAAATTTATATCCCGCTAAATCTGTCCTTAGTGCTGTAGCTGGGCGAGTTATTTAGTGTCCGTTCAAGCACATTTCTTGTTCTGGGTTGAAATACAATTCCCAATTTAGCAATTTCATAATTTAGTGGTTTCTGCTATATCAGAGCTATTTGAAATCTATCCCTAAAAGGGTATATAATATTCAAGGTGCACATTGGGTCATTCAGAATAACTTCACACACACCCGCTACTGTGTATTTCCAAGTCTAATTCTGGCACTAAACCCATACCTGTCACCCAGCGCCTAAATACTAGGCCTCAAATTTATATCCCGCTAAATCTGTCCTTAGTGCTGTAGCTGGGCGAGTTATTTAGTGTCCGTTCAAGCACATTTCTTGTTCTGGGTTGAAATACAATTCCCAATTTAGCAATTTCATAATTTAGTGGTTTCTGCTATATCAGAGCTATTTGAAATCTATCCCTAAAAGGGTATATAATATTCAAGGTGCACATTGGGTCATTCAGAATAACTTCACACACACCCGCTACTGTGTATTTCCAAGTCTAATTCTGGCACTAAACCCATACCTGTCACCCAGCGCCTAAATACTAGGCCTCAAATTTATATCCCGCTAAATCTGTCCCTAGTGCTGTAGCTGGGCGAGTTATTTAGTGTCCGTTCAAGCACATTTCTTGTTCTGGGTTGAAATACAATTCCCAATTTAGCAATTTCATAATTTAGTGGTTTCTGCTATATCAGAGCTATTTGAAATCTATCCCTAAAAGGGTATATAATATTCAAGGTGCACATTGGGTCATTCAGAATAACTTCACACACACCCGCTACTGTGTATTTCCAAGTCTAATTCTGGCACTAAACCCATACCTGTCACCCAGCGCCTAAATACTAGGCCTCAAATTTATATCCCGCTAAATCTGTCCCTAGTGCTGTAGCTGGGCGAGTTATTTAGTGTCCGTTCAAGCACATTTCTTGTTCTGGGTTGAAATACAATTCCCAATTTAGCAATTTCATAATTTAGTGGTTTCTGCTATATCAGAGCTATTTGAAATCTATCCCTAAAAGGGTATATAATATTCAAGGTGCACATAGGGTCATTCAGAATAACTTCACACACCCGCTACTGTGCATTTCCAAATCTAATTCTGTCACTAAACCCATACCTGTCACCCAGCGCCTAAATACTAGGCCTCAAATTTATATCCCGCTAAATCTCTCGTTACCGCTGTCCTGTTGTGGCTGGGAAAGTTATTTAGTGTCCGTCAAAGCACATTTTTTGTTCTGGGTTGAAATACAATTCCCAATTTAGCAATTTCATAATTTAGTCGTTTCTGCTATATCAGAGCTATTTGAAATCTATCCCTAAAAGGGTAGATCATATTGAAGGTGCACATAGGGTCATTCAGAATAACTTCACACACACGCTTCTGTGCATTTCCAAGTCTAATTCTGTCACTAAATCCATACCGGTCACCCAGCGCCTAAATACTAGGCCTCAAATTTATATCCCGCTGAATTTGAATACAATACATTGGGCCAAATAATATATTTGTTGTTGTGGTGAACCATAACAATGAGAAAAACATCTAGTAAGGGACGCGGACGTGGACATGGTCGTGGTGGTGTTAGTGGACCCTCTGGTGCTGGGAGAGGACGTGGCCGTTCTGCCACATCCACACGTCCTAGTGTACCAACTACCTCAGGTCCCAGTAGCCGCCAGAATTTACAGCGATATATGGTGGGGCCCAATGCCGTTCTAAGGATGGTAAGGCCTGAGCAGGTACAGGCATTAGTCAATTGGGTGGCCGACAGTGGATCCAGCACGTTCACATTATCTCCCACCCAGTCTTCTGCAGAAAGCGCACAGATGGCGCCTGAAAACCAACCCCATCAGTCTGTCACATCACCCCCATGCATACCAGGGAAACTGTCTCAGCCTCAAGTTATGCAGCAGTCTCTTATGCTGTTTGAAGACTCCGCTGGCAGGGTTTCCCAAGGGCATCCACCTAGCCCTTCCCCAGCGGTGAAAGACATAGAATGCACTGACGCACAACCACTTATGTTTCCTGATGATGAGGACATGGGAATACCACCTCAGCATGTCTCTGATGATGACGAAACACAGGTGCCAACTGCTGCGTCTTTCTGCAGTGTGCAGACTGAACAGGAGGTCAGGGATCAAGACTGGGTGGAAGACGATGCAGGGGACGATGAGGTCCTAGACCCCACATGGAATGAAGGTCGTGCCACTGACTTTCACAGTTCGGAGGAAGAGGCAGTGGTGAGACCGAGCCAACAGCGTAGCAAAAGAGGGAGCAGTGGGCAAAAGCAGAACACCCGCCGCCAAGAGACTCCGCCTGCTACTGACTGCCGCCATCTGGGACCGAGCACCCCAAAGGCAGCTTCAAGGAGTTCCCTGGCATGGCACTTCTTCAAACAATGTGCTGACGACAAGACCCGAGTGGTTTGCACGCTGTGCCATCAGAGCCTGAAGCGAGGCATTAACGTTCTGAACCTGAGCACAACCTGCATGACCAGGCACCTGCATGCAAAGCATGAACTGCAGTGGAGTAAACACCTTAAAACCAAGGAAGTCACTCAGGCTCCCCCTGCTACCTCTTCTGCTGCTGCCGCCTCGGCCTATTCTGCTGCTGCCGCCTCGGCCTCTTCCTCCGCCTCTGGAGGAACGTTGGCACCTGCCGCCCAGCAAACAGGGGATGTACCACCAACACCACCACCACCACCTCCGTCACCAAGCGTCTCAACCATGTCACACGCCAGCGTTCAGCTCTCCATCTCACAAACATTTGATAGAAAGCGTAAATTCCCACCTAGCCACCCTCGATCCCTGGCCCTGAATGCCAGCATTTCTAAACTACTGGCCTATGAAATGCTGTCATTTAGGCTGGTGGACACAGACAGCTTCAAACAGCTCATGTCGCTTGCTGTCCCACAGTATGTTGTTCCCAGCCGGCACTACTTCTCCAAGAGAGCCGTGCCTTCCCTGCACAACCAAGTATCCGATAAAATCAAGTGTGCACTGCGCAACGCCATCTGTGGCAAGGTCCACCTAACCACAGATACTTGGACCAGTAAGCACGGCCAGGGACGCTATATCTCCCTAACTGCACACTGGGTAAATGTAGTGGCAGCTGGGCCCCAGGCGGAGAGCTGTTTGGCGCACGTCCTTCCGCCGCCAAGGATCGCAGGGCAACATTCTTTGCCTCCTGTTGCCACCTCCTCCTTCTCGGCTTCCTCCTCCTCTTCTTCCACCTGCTCATCCAGTCAGCCACACACCTTCACCACCAACTTCAGCACAGCCCGGGGTAAACGTCAGCAGGCCATTCTGAAACTCATATGTTTGGGGGACAGGCCCCACACCGCACAGGAGTTGTGGCGGGGTATAGAACAACAGACCGACGAGTGGTTGCTGCCGGTGAGCCTCAAGCCCGGCCTGGTGGTGTGTGATAATGGGCGAAATCTCGTTGCAGCTCTGGGACTAGCCAATTTGACGCACATCCCTTGCTTGGCGCATGTGCTGAATTTGGTGGTGCAGAAGTTCATTCACAACTACCCCGACATGTCAGAGCTGCTGCATAAAGTGCGGGCCGTCTGTTCGCGCTTCCGGCGTTCACATCCTGCTGCTGCTCGCCTGTCTGCGCTACAGCGTAACTTCGGCCTTCCCGCTCACCGCCTCATATGCGACGTGCCCACCAGGTGGAACTCCACCTTGCACATGCTGGACAGACTGTGCGAGCAGCAGCAGGCCATAGTGGAGTTTCAGCTGCAGCACGCACGGGTCAGTCGCACTACAGAACAGCACCACTTCACCACCAATGACTGGGCCTCCATGCGAGACCTGTGTGCCCTGTTGCGCTGTTTCGAGTACTCCACCAACATGGCCAGTGGCGATGACACCGTTATCAGCGTTACAATACCACTTCTATGTCTCCTTGAGAAAACACTTAGGGCGATGATGGAAGAGGAGGTGGCCCAGGAGGAGGAGGAGGAGGAGGAGGAAGAGGGGTCATTTTTAGCACTTTCAGGCCAGTCTCTTCGAAGTGACTCAGAGGGAGGTTTTTGGCAACAGCAGAGGCCAGGTACAAATGTGGCCAGCCAGGGCCCACTACTGGAGGACGAGGAGGACGAGGATGAGGAGGAGGTGGAGGAGGATGAGGATGAAGCATGGTCACAGCGGGGTGGCACCCAACGCAGCTCGGGTCCATCACTGGTGCGTGGCTGGGGGGAAAGGCAGGACGATGACGATACGCCTCCCACAGAGGACAGCTTGTCCTTACCCCTGGGCAGCCTGGCACACATGAGCGACTACATGCTGCAGTGCCTGCGCAACGACAGCAGAGTTGCCCACATTTTAACCTGTGCGGACTACTGGGTTGCCACCCTGCTGGATCCACGCTACAAAGACAATGTGCCCACCTTACTTCCTGCACTGGAGCGTGATAGGAAGATGCGCGAGTACAAGCGCACGTTGGTAGACGCGCTACTGAGAGCATTCCCAAATGTCACAGGGGAACAAGTGGAAGCCCAAGGCCAAGGCAGAGGAGGAGCAAGAGGTCACCAAGGCAGCTGTGTCACGGCCAGCTCCTCTGAGGGCAGGGTTAGCATGGCAGAGATGTGGAAAACTTTTGTCAACACGCCACAGCTAACTGCACCACCACCTGATACGCAACGTGTTAGCAGGAGGCAACATTTCACTAACATGGTGGAACAGTACGTGTGCACACCCCTCCACGTACTGACTGATGGTTCGGCCCCATTCAACTTCTGGGTCTCTAAATTGTCCACGTGGCCAGAGCTAGCCTTTTATGCCTTGGAGGTGCTGGCCTGCCCGGCAGCCAGCGTTTTGTCTGAACGTGTATTCAGCACGGCAGGGGGCGTCATTACAGACAAACGCAGCCGCCTGTCTACAGCCAATGTGGACAAGCTGACGTTCATAAAAATGAACCAGGCATGGATCCCACAGGACCTGTCCGTCCCTTGTCCAGATTAGACATTAACTACCTCCCCATAACCATATATTATTGGACTCCAGGGCACTTCCTCATTCAATCCTATTTTTATTTTCATTTTACCATTATATTGCGAGGCTACCCAAAGTTGAATGAACCTCTCCTCTGCCTGTGTGCTAGGCCTAAATATATGCCAATGGACTGTTGCAGTGGTGGGTGACGTGAAGCCTCATTCTCTGCTATGACATGCAGACTAATTCTCTGCTGACATGAAGACAGATTCTCTGTTACGGGACCTCCCTCCTCTGCCTGGGTGCTGGGCCTAAATATATGCCAATGGACTGTTGCAGTGGTGGCTGACGTGAAGCCTCATTCTCTGCTATGACATGCAGACTAATTCTCTGCTGACATGAAGACAGATTCTCTGTTACGGGACCTCTCTCCTCTGCCTGGGTGCCGGGGCCTAAATATCTGAGAATGGACTGTTCCAGTGGTGGGTGACGGGAAGCCAGATTCTCTGCTATGGAACCTCTCTCCAATTGATTTTGGTTAATTTTTATTTATTTAATTTTTATTTTAATTCATTTCCCTATCCACATTTGTTTGCAGGGGATTTACCTACATGTTGCTGCCTTTTGCAGCCCTCTAGCTCTTTCCTGGGCTGTTTTACAGCCTTTTTAGTGCCGAAAAGTTCGGGTCCCCATTGACTTCAATGGGGTTCGGGTTCGGGACGAAGTTCGGATCGGGTTCGGATCCCGAACCCGAACATTTCCGGGATGTTCGGCCGAACTTCTCGAACCCGAACATCCAGGTGTTCGCTCAACTCTACTGTGCAGTTAGTTTGCAGTCATCATAATGTTTAAATAATAAGTAGTAACATGTTTATTAATGTATTATTGCAATCTGTATATTTTTTCCACCGGAGTCGATCATTAGGTGGATACTATGATATAACATTTGACAGACATTAGCAAAGGGGGAAAGGGACGCAAAGTGGAGGTTTGGAGGGAATTGGATCAAACCTGACACAAATAGGGATAAAAACACTTTATATATTGACAAGGTTCCACCGGACCAGATATTAACAAACCATCAGGGGGAAAACTTACAAAATACACCCCCTTCCGGCACCATGATAATTACTGTGGGATCAATTCTGATCCAATATTTTAATTTATGACAGAATATATGATAGCAATTAAGTCACCATTGGTAGTTGGTTTAATTGGAGAAAGAGAAGGGGGCCACCCCAGGAGGTAAGACCCCATATAGCTGGACATTATGAATTTAATAGTCGTGCCAAAGTGGGCAGATGAGCAAGGAAAAAGAAGAATTCATTATGTGAAGGCCCTGAACAGACGATGATTATAGGAAAATTTTTGTAGTCGTGGTTAAGTGGGCGCTGTGGAATGTATATCCCACTTAATAGTCATGTTTACGTGGGCCGTTCAGGAACGGAGGATATGCGCGGGGGAGCACCCATTTTACAGGAAACAGCCGAACGATAATTGTTCGTTAAGACCATGTGGACTATATGTTTTTAATCTATATATCCACTGGCATTCCTTCTGTAAGATCTTTTTATCCCAATCTCCCTTACGTGGAGAGAGAGGAATGATATCAATGATTTGAAATCCCAGGGATTTGGGCTCACCCCCATGGAACTCAAGTACATGATTCGCCACGGGTTTGTCTTGTTTATGTCTAATATCTCCTAGGTACTCCCCCACTCTCCTCCTCAGCTCCCTTTTAGTCTTTCCCACATAATTTAAGGGACAGGTACATGTTATAAGATAGACCACTCCACAACTCCTACAATTACCAAAGTCCCTTATCTCAAAGGTTCTATCCGTTGTGACACTTTTAAAGAATTTTGATGTAATAATAAATGGGCATGCTATGCAACCACTACATTTAAATGTTCCCAACGGTCTCCTATCCAACCAGGTTCCAGAAGATTTCGGTGTTGTAAGATCCTCACCTGCTTTGCACTCCAGGGGAACCAAGAGGGGTCCTCGTGGAGTTGCGGGACAGGTTATGCGTGTCTCTGATGCACCAGCGCTGACCCCTTTGCGAGCCAGTGCGGAGATGCGTTCGCGTGGACATCGGAGGGGAGGATCGTCGGAGTCCCGGGGACAGAGTGGCCAGGCGAGTGACAAGACGCCGCGGCCAGGGTTGTCTCCGGTGTCTCCTGCGACTTCTGTTTCCGCATCTGGGTCCACGCGCTCGCATACTCGCGCTGAGTCATTCATGCGTCCGTGCGTACGCACGAGGGCAGGTTCGCAAAGGGATACACGGTCGCGAGTACGCGCTTCTTATGCACTTCGTCGACCAGTGGCGCATATTATACTGACTCACAAGAGCAAAGTGGATTAGGGAGCCAGCCATGGGTTAATCAACTTGTGATTGCCTTAGGCCTTGTACTCAGGTGCAGGGCAATTTGTTCACCTATGGTAGTGGACACTTGGCACCCTGGGATTGGTCAGCAGGCATTTAAAAGGAGGTCTCTCAGGGTGATCAGTGCCCACTGTTATTTTCCCTCAACCAGGTATAGGTCACAACTCCTAGTGACTGAAGACTGCCAGGAACTTTGTCCTTTACAGCGGACCCAAGATCTGGAGTGACTCGACTGCCAAGTGCACAGCATCATTCAGCACTGGTTGGGACTATTCCTGGAATCTCCTTGCCTGGTTTTTTGTTATTATTCCTTCTTACCAGCAAGTGTCCTGGACGTTTATGTTTCTGGTGAATAAACACCTTTTTGCTTTCATCACTGTCTGTTTGTTGGTGCCTTGCATTACAGGTGTAGTATAGAAACTATGAACCAGATGGTCCCTTATCGATTTTCCCCTCCTGAAAGTAATCCCTGGTTTGGGTGGAAGCACATCTACAAGATCTCTATCTGTTCGGAGGATATCCCAGTGCCTTCTCAGGATTTCAAATATCCTCTCATGAGAGTCATCATACGTTAACCAATAACCCTAATGACCTGGTCCTGTGTTTCATCCTTTTTATGAGGGTTCAGAAAATCTTCTCTATTATGTGTGAGGGAATGTCTAAAAGCCTTTTTTAGTGTCACATCAGGATAGCCTCTATTTAGGAATCTTTCCCTAAGGTCCCTAGACTGTGCCATAAATGTAGGGGTATCAGTGCAATTCCTCCTGATCCGAATGTACTGGCCCTTAGGGATGCCTCTTTTTACTGGGTTTGGATAAAAAAACTGGCCCAGTGTAAAAGGCTATTGGTAGCTGTCAGTTTTCTAAATGTTTCAGTACACAATATTCCATTCCTTTTTGAAATTTTGATATCTAGGAATGAGATCTCCCTATCATTTATTTCGTAGGTAAATCTTAGACCTATAGGATTGTTATTCAGTGATGTGACAAAAGACTTGAAGGCAACCTCTGGACCATCCCACAGGAGAAAGATATCATCAATATACCTTCCCCAGAAGGTAATGTGGGTGGTCCAGGGTTCCTCCACATCACTGAATACAAGTTGGTCCTCCCACCAGCCCAGGAGCAGATTTGCGTAAGTCGGGGCACAAGGGCTACCCATCGCGGTGCCCCTGAGCTGGTGGTAAAATACATTCTTAAAAAGGAAGAAATTGTGCGATAGGACAAATCTAAGGATAGTGATCATGAAGGAATTGTGCGCTCTAAACTGGATACCCCTAGTTGTCAAAAAGGACTCGACTGCTTTGACTCCCCACTCATGAGGTATACTTCTGTATACTTCATCACTAGTGCTAAATAATCATCTTAACGCTTCTTCCACCAGCACTAGATCTCCATCTAGTTATGGAGCACTACAACCATTGACGACTGAGCTAACCATCTGATTCCATTTTTTCTGGTATTTCAGCAAACCGTGAGTAACCAATTAACCTATCTATAGTGGTTCAGCAATGTGTGAATAATCACGATATACATATTCAGTATTTCAGCTTACCGTGAACAATCACAGAATATGTATTATGTGAACCCATGCAAATAAGGCCATCAGGGAAATACAATATATTGGTTTCTATAAAAAAATTTTTTTGGTCCTCAGCTGTGTCCCACACATAGAGTACCTCATGTGGGGGTAATCAAAATCTCCAGGATTGCTCACCAGTCCTGCATATCTACTTATTATATAGGTGTAACTGTAGCCATTTTCAATATACCTCGTTGCCATTATATAGGACATTGTTTGTCGACCTTCCTTGTTTTTGTAGTCCGGCTGTAGGCCAGATTTTAATAGTTTATTATTAAAAGGTATATTTTAATTGGGAAGGTGTTCCAGTATATATAGTATGCCAGGAAAGCCATGATGAATGTGACTTTGCTCGTGTTGCCCCTAGGATGAAGGTGAGAAAAAACCTTGAATGCCTTCCAACCTGACTGGTAGTTCCTGGTGGAGTTTTCGGACAGGGACTTGTGGATGAGAGACTGAGCCACTGATATGTGCCTGTCTAGTCCAAGATCAGGGAGCCGAAATCCGGGGGGATTATGCCGACTCTTTCGGCTTGTGGCATGACCTGGAAAAAAAGCTTTAGATTTAGGCGAGACAAGGCATCTTCTGCAACGTTCCTGATGCCCTGGATGTGGGCACAAGAGATGTGGAAGTTGTATTTTAGAGCTAGCCAAGTGAGTTTGCGTAGGAAGCGCATAACCTTGGGCGAGCTGGACCTGCCTTTGGTGAGGATGTCGACTACCGTGCGGTTGTCAGTGATGAAGGATACCGGCATGTTGCTCCATTCTTTGCCCCAGACTTGTGCGGCCGCCACAATGGGATATAACTCTAGAAGAGGGGAGGACTGAATGGCCTGAGAGTCCGAGTGGATTTGGGAGGGCCAGGAGTCTGCAAACCATTGGTGGCCGAATAAGGCACCGAACTCGATGGATGCGGCCGCATCCGAATACACGGTCGGACAGGTGGGACTCCAGTGTGGGACTAACAGGGAGATGCTATTCCATTCTGATAGGAAGACCCTCCACATGGCTAGGTCGGCCAGGGCTTCTCGGTCCAGCTGAATCAGTGAGTCTTGCGTTGTGGCTGTAGGCAACAATTGGAGGAGTTTTGACGTGAAGGATCGACCCTGTGGCATGATACGGGTGGCGAAATTGAGAGAGCCCAGCAACGACTGTAGGTCGCCCTTTGACATGGACCTGGATCCCACGTGAGTGGAAATGGACGTTTGGAGCCTGACTAATTTGTCCTCTGGAAGTCTGACCTTTATTCTGTGGGTGTCTAAAGAGATGCCTAAGAAAGTGATGACCGTGGAAGGGCCATTGACCTTCAATTGCGCCTCTGGGACCCGTAAAGCGGCAAAAATGCTGAAGAGACTTTCTAACCTGTTGGGCACATGATTGGGGTTCTCGACCAGTAAGAAGTCGTCCAGGTAATGGATTACTCTGGGAGAGTTGCCGTGGTTTACCAGAATCAAATGGAGGGCCTGGGCGAACTGATCAAAGAGCCAGGGGCTGCTCTTTGACCCGAACGTGAGGCGGGTGGTGAAATAATACTGGTCTCTCCATTTGATTCCGTGAAACCTCCAAAGGTGAGGTTGGACTGGCAACAGCTTGGAGGCGTCTGAGATATCCGCCTTTGAAAGCCAAGCGCCCGCCCCTACTTGTAAAATCAGTTGTATGGCTTCATCCAGGGAAGAGTATTGCATCGAATACTCTTCAGACGGGATCCAAGAGTTGAGACTCGGGACACTGGATGCATGAGGTGCTGACAAATCGTAAATCAAATGCTTTTTATTGGTGTTTCTTTTGCTGGGGCTTACAATATAGACCTGGAAAGGAGGTTGGGAAAAGGGCCCTATGATGAATCCCTTCTGCAACTCGGCCTACAGAAGAGAATCCACAGAGGCCAGGTCCTCCATGGCTGACACGAGGTTGGGTGCCTCCCATGAACCCCGGGGCAAGGTGCCGAGACCGGTGTGGAAGCCTACGGAAAACCCGGACTGCAGGAATTTGACGAAGCCGGGGTTGTGGTGGGTTTTGAGGAGGGAGACAAGAAGGGGGACATTGATGTCATCTAGTCAGCAGGAGGATTGAGGATGGGCCCGAAAGCAGGTGGAACAGATGTGGAGCGTCTTACACTTGTTGTAATTGTAGAAGGTAGCGTTGTAATTGTTGCACAATTGATTTTTTCCTAGGAATACTATGGGGCGACCTACTTTATCCAGGAGCGGACCTGGCTTTTGGGGAGCTGAAGTGCTGAGCTGCTGTTTGGGCTGGGAGGTTACGTGTGAGTTTGGGCACCAGTCGGACACGTGCAGTACTGACTGGCAGTTGGAGCAATACGGGGACCTGAGACCGGCAAAATGTCTGCAGAAAATCTCCATATCTAAGGATGCCCAATTGGTGACATGCTGGTACTGGGCGAGGGCTGCGGCTGCCTTCGCCGAGAATGACCGATGGTAGTCGTAATAGGTGAATCCTCTGTATTTGTACCCGAGCTCCGTGACCCTGTATACGCATGCGTCAAGCTCCTCCCTTCTGGCTGGCTGCGCCGAGCAGATGATGTCCTGATACAGGCTGAACGCAAGCACAAACTCTGGGATTGAGAGTTTTTTGTTGAGGCGAGTGTCTTTGGCCTTCAGTACCACAGACACATCGCCGCATGCGATGGTCCTGTTTTCCACGGTGTCATGAGTGGAAATGAGGACCGCCGCCAAATTGACATCCTTGCCTGCAAATATATCTCTGTGTAATTTTTCGGGAACAAAAAAGGAAGGAGCAATCTCGGGGGCCCCTGAAAACCTACCTGGGGAAGAAGGCCGGGAAGTGGAAAGACCTGGGGAGGGACTGCTGGGAGCGGAAGGTGACGCATCCCTGTTTTTGACTGCCTGGAGTCTGGTATATATGTCACAGATGGAACTGGACAGGTTGTTAATGGTGGCGTGCAGTTGCATTAGGGACAACTGGATGGTCAACATGGAGACTTGCTCTGTGGACCCCGTGGATGGCTCTGTAAACAAAAGGCGATATAGTTCGGTCTTACCGGCTGTGGCCGAATGGCGTATCCCTCGCTTCTTCAGCTCGGCGATCATCTTGAGGATTGTCCAAGTCCGGTAGGATGAACGGCTTGCATGCTCTGACACCGCAGACTCTACCGTTGACAGAGCGTCCTCGAGGTCGGAAACATGAGACATGTTTTGAGCTGAAAAACGAAGAGGGACATGATGGAAGCTGGAGGGGGATGATTGTGGGATAGGCACGGGTGGTGCTGCCGGAGAACGTTCGTAGCGAGGTGGGGGGTCTTACATCTGGCCGGCGACCAGAGGACGCATAGTCCCCTTGCAAGGCGTGATTGTCAACTTATCTTAATTCACCGGAGCCGTTTGCGTCGAGATTTAAAGGGACTTTACCTACAAAGAACGGTATATGTTGCCACGATTGGCTATGCCGGGAGGCCGAAATAACAAATCGTGCCTTCTACTTACCTGAAAAAAGACAAATAAATTCTAACGGGTACCCACGGGTTAGCTTAGAACCTGAAAGAACAAGACCGTACATGTTGACTTCATGAACCGTGACTAGGACCCAACCAGATGTTCATGGGGTATGACAGTACTGAAGCCAGATACGAAACGCGTGACTGTTGCAGAGGCGGGAACAGCGTGGGGAATGCGCGGAATGAGCGGAACCGGCAGCATGGAGGGGGTAATGGAGCATGGACCATGAACCATTGACTGATGGAAAGACTAGAAACAAGGGGTCTTCTGAGTGAGACGTGTACCAGGGCGATCCTGGGGGCCGGAGCCAGAGACATGTGAACAAGGGCAAAGAATGGTCCAGGGCGTACCTTGTAAGGATGACTGTTGGGAAACGTGGAGCCTGGGCGTACCAGGTTGGTGTGAGAATGCGTGGTGCGGCGCACCAGCGTGAAAAGACATGGGTTGCGTGACCCCAGGAGAAGACAAAGAGAGAGGGATAGGACACAGGAAATAGAAACGACAAATGGAAAGGAGGGAATACAGGGTGTACCTGTGGTGAGACGAGGGAAAGACCCCTGACAAATGGGGCGGGGGGGTGGTACCTGAGCGACGCAGGTGGGTGGGATTGACATACGAGAAAGAGAGAGGAAAGTAATGTGAAGAAGGCAGGGCGTTCCTGCGGAGATTATGGAAGATGGACGTGTTGAAAACCTGTGGGTATCTTTTTTTTTTTTTTTCGGAGAGGTCTGCTGTGCTGGATTTGACATGCGGTTGGAAGCTGCTAATCGGCAGTGCTGGCCAGACTGGGACCAGAGTGTTCATGGCAGGCACCCTGCGCATGAACATTCCGGAAGGACAGATATGATGCGGAGCACTTGACAGGACTGCTGCGCCGGTTTTGAGACAGGGCGAAAATCTTGTCGCGGCCGTGGCGGAACCTTCAAGCAGCTAGAGACTTCCCCCTGTCACAAAAAGCATGGCGGCCATCACTTAAGCGGAATGAGTGACGGCAGCCATGCGGACGCTTGCCGTTACAGCAGATGCTCGGGCAAGATCCAGAGTTGATAGGAGGATGTGACAACTCTGAATTGGCGCCTGGCAGCGGGGTAAATGGGATGGAATGCAACTGTTTATTAAGGCAGTTAGACACACAGTATAGCACCCACAACTCTGGTGCAACTACCAACCACTGGAACCAATGTCACACCAAAAGGGGTTCTCACGGACCATGAAAACCGGCGCCCCCCTCAAGTAGCGCCCTGCCCGACCACGGGTCGCATGCGGTACCGGCAGAGCGGCCCCCGGACAGGTGCGAGTTATGGACGAGCGTGAGCCCCCCGAGGAGCCGCCAGCACCCACGACTCCAGACAACCCGGCAGATGGGGCACCATGAATGGATGCAGCCGGTGAGCAGAATCAAATGACGGACAGCACAGGTTAATGGCCTCCTGAAAGGCAACTGTCACGCTGATGCAGCTAAATAGGTTAAGGTGCTGGACATTTCAGTGCTGTGTGTGTGGAACACCTAGCTCTGCTACATCTGAGGGTGCACCCCCCAGTGTCACCACGCCAGCATGCAGAGCCCGATGTGTGGGGTCCAGCGCAGGGCGGCTCTGGCGCCGCCGTGGGTGACGTGCAGGCTGCATGTGGACGCGGGCAGAGTCAGGGTCCCGCGCCTGGAGGGCGGAGCTGCATGGCGTGGGGGGACCCGTGTCTGGATGGGGGATCTATAGGTGGCGACGCTGGGTACCCTGGAAGAAAATGAACTATTCCTAAGCTCCGAGGTACTGGGAGCACGCCCGGACCGCGACGGCGGCTCACGCCGACTTCCGGCTCGCAGCGCAACGCGGCAGGAGAGGCAGAGGACTGGGTGGGTTGCGGAGGTACGGCTGCAGGGTGGACAGGACGGGAGCTGGAGGGGGGTGAAAAGGACACCGGAGGGTGGGCAACTTACCTGAGAAGCGGCGGGTTCTGGCGCACAGAATCGTCGCAAGTGCGGGCAGCTTGGCCGGAAGTGAAAAATGACCGGTGCAACTCCTCCTACCAACGGGAGGTGAGAGAGGACGAGCACCATGTGTGCTGGGCAGCGGGGCTTAAGAAGCCCCTACGCCCCTCCCACAAAAGCAGGCTGAAATTCAGCCTGCTGAATATGTCGGTATATGTATATTTTCGGAATTTACATACTTGATTTATAATTATTGCTAGTACTAATAACCACTTTGAGACCAGAACAATTTAAGTTTTTTTGTTTTACTGACCCCTGCTATTTGAGAGTCATACATTTTTTTCTGCTCACTTATATTGTATATTTACAAGACACAATACCATATCTTGTATCGCATAATGAGAAAACTGAAAACACAATTCTACCATTTTTGGGGGGTTTGTTTTTATAGTGTTCTCTGTGTGCTAAAATGACTTGACAGACTTGCAGTATTGTGTGGATCATTACCAAATTAGAAAAAAACTTTGAAATAATTTTTTGAAACCTTAGGGTACTTTCACACTTGCATTGCTGGATTCCGGAAGGCAATTTTGTTCCGGCAATCTGTTTGCAAACGGATACCATTTGTAGACGGATCCTGATGCGGATCCGTCTCACAAATGCATTGCAATACCGGATCCATCTCTCCAGTTGTCATTCGGAAAAAAGGATCAGTTTTTCCGGAACACTTGGGACCGGATATGGCATAAAAACATTTCAATGTAAAATAATGTTGGATCCGGCATTCCGGCAAGTGTTCCGGAATTTTGGATGGAGAGAATACCGCAGCGTGCCGTGGTATTTTCTCTATCCACAAACCGTACAGTAACTGAACTGAAGACATCCTGATGCATACTGAATGGATTGCTCTCCATTCAGAATGCATTAGGATAAAACTGATCAGTTCTTTTTCCGGTATTGAGCCCTTTTTCCGGTATTGAGCCCAAGTTTAAGTGTAAACGCACAATTATTCTTACACCCATAACTTTTTTATCTATCTGTCTACAGTGCTATGTTGCTTTTTTGTGGGGACAGCTATAGTTTGTATTGGTACGATATGACTTTTTATAAAAAAATTTGCGGAGGAGAAAGATTCTGCCATTTTGATTTTATTTTCCATTAAGGTGTTCATAGTATTAGATACCTACTTTTATATTTTAACCCCATAGTGACCACAAATAGCCCATTTAATGACAGTCACCAAGAGACCTTAGTCTAAGTGCTGTCTCAAAAGTTATAGTCTCCTTGTGGGACTATTAAATGGTTAATAAAAAGAAAAAAAACATGTTTATTTAAAAAATTACAAGTAAAAAAGTACAAATATTTTCCATTGGAAAAAAAACCAACATATTTCAATGTAAAAATAGCAAAAATAAAATCTCCTCCACATATTTGGTATTTCCGCATTCATAATAACCCACACTACTCAGTTATCATGTAATTTATCCCATATGGTGAATGCTGTAAACATAACAACACAAAAAACTGCCCAAATTGTTGCTTTTTGCTTAGTCAGCACAAAATAACTGTATAAAAGTGATCAAAAAGTGTTATGTGCCCCAAAATAATACCAATAAAATAAAATAATAAAATACAAGTTGTCCTGCAAAAATCAACCCCTCATACAGCTCCGTAGAAAGAAAAAAATAATATAATAGCTCCTGGGATCCGGTGATGCAAAAACATTTTCTTCTTTTAAAAAGAAAAGTTTTTATTGTGCAAAAGTAGTAAAACCTAAATAAAACTATTGTGGTAATTTAACTGGTCATAAGACTGATGTTTTAGATGCCGGTCTTAATCTTCCTGCTCTGGAGCTTGATGCGCATAAGTTAGGCACTGGCCTCTACATAGCTTAGGTGCATCCTCCGTCCAACAGCCTTACATCTAGATTTAGATAATTTTCTACAGCAAAAATTTGCATAGAAAAAGATTAACGAGACAGACCCACGCCTCATATTTTAGAACTGGCGTAGGTGGTGGGGAAGAAGTTGCAGATTTTGCTGCATATCACCTTTGCGACAAAATCTGCGGCAAATATACGCCAGAAAGTGGTGTATATTTGGTGCTAAATTATATGTATACGTATTTGGTATTGTTGTAATCATATAGACCCAGATAATAAAGTTATCATGTTATTTATGCCTGAAAATGAACGCCACTAAATTTATATAATAATAACTTACACTATTGCTGTTTTTCCCATTTCCCTCCTAGAAAGAGTTAATAAACGTTAATCAGTAAGTATGTGTACCCTAAAATGGCATTATTAAAAATTCCAACTTGTCCCGCAAAAAACAAAAACCTCATATTTTTACATAGATGGAAAAATAAAAAAGTTATATCTCTTGGAAGGCGATGAAAAAAAAAGTCTCATAATTAAAGGATTATTCCGATCTTGGACGTTGAGGCATATCAATAGGATGTACTTCCAATGTCTGATAAGTGCCACAGATACGACCCACAGCGGCACGTTCAGCTATTTTTGGAAGTCCTATTAAAATGAATGAGAAGAACACCACACAAGCACGGCCACCGCTGCATTTACTTCTATAAGGCTTACAGTAATAGCCAAGCCAGTGCGCGGCTATTTTCGGCACTCCCATAGAAAAGAATGGGTGGTGGCTGTGCATGTGCGGTGCACCCTCCGTTACTTTGCAGGCTCCATCCTATGGATAGATGGGGGTCCCAGAGGTGGGACATGCACCTATCAGACACCTATCAATTTCCAAGATGGGAATACCCCTTTAAGGCCCAAGACAGGCTGGTATCTAAGGGGTTAATAGTTTGGCTATGTTTGATATTGTGATTAGGGATGAGCGAACTCGAACTGTATAGTTCGGGTTCGTACCGAATTTTGGGGTGTCCGTGACACGGACCCGAACCCGGACATTTTCGTAAAAGTCCGGGTTCGGGTTTGGTGTTCGTCGCTTTCTTGGCGCTTTTTGACGCTTTCTTGGCGCTTTTTGAAAGGCTGCAAAGCCAATCAACAAGCGTCATACTACTTGCCCCAAGAGGCCGTCACAGCCATGCCTACTATTGGCATGGCTGTGATTGGCCAGAGCACCATGTGACCCAGCCTCTATTTAAGCTGGAGTCACATAGCGCCGCCCGTCACTCTGCTCTGATTAGCGTAGGGAGAGGTTGCGGCTGCGACAGTAGGGCGAGATTAGGCAGATTAACTCCTCCAAAGGACTTGATTATTGATCGATCTGCAGCTGTGGGTCATTGAGCTGCTGATACTCAATTGCTCACTGTTTTTAGGCTGCCCAGACCGTTTGTCAGTCACTTTTTTCTGGGGTGATCGGCGGCCATTTTGTGTCTTGTGGTGCGCCAGCACAAGCTGCGAGCAAGTGCATTTAACCCTCAATGGTGTGGTTGTTTTTTGGCTAAAGCCTACATCAGGGTGAAGCTGTCACACCAAGTGCATTTAACCAGCAATAGTCTGTTTATTTTTTGGCCATATACTACATCAGGGGCAAGCTGCGCCTGTCACCAAGTGCATTTAACCCTCAATGGTGTGGTTGTTTTTTGGCTAAATCCTACATCAGGGTGAAGCTGTCACACCAAGTGCATTTAACCAGCAATAGTCTGTTTATTTTTTGGCCATATACTACATCTGGGGCAAGCTGTCACCAAGTGCATTTAACCCTTAATGGTGTGGTTGTTTTTTGGCTAAATCCTACATCAGGGTGAAGCTGTCACACCAAGTGCATTTAACCAGCAATAGTCTGTTTATTTTTTGGCCATATACTACATCAGGGGCAAGCTGCGCCCGTCACCAAGTGCATTTAACCCTCAGTAGTGTGGTTGGTCAAGCTGTCACACCAAGTGCATTTAACCAGCAATAGTCTGTTTATTTTTTGGCCATATACTACATCAGGGGCAAGCTGCGCCTGTCACCAAGTGCATTTAACCCTCAATGGTGTGGTTGTTTTTTGGCTAAAGCCTACATCAGGGTGAAGCTGTCACACCAAGTGCATTTAACCAGCAATAGTCTGTTTATTTTTTGGCCATATACTACATCAGGGGCAAGCTGCGCCCGTCACCAAGTGCATTTAACCCTCAGTAGTGTGGTTGGTCAAGCTGTCACACCAAGTGCATTTAACCAGCAATAGTCTGTTCATTTTTTGGCCATATACTACATCAGGGGCAAGCTGCGCCCGTCACCAAGTGCATTTAACCCTCAGTAGTGTGGTTGGTCAAGCTGTCACACCAAGTGCATTTAACCAGCAATAGTCTGTTCATTTTTTGGCCATATACTACATCAGGGGCAAGCTGCGCCTGTCACCAAGTGCATTTAACCCTCAGTAGTGTGGTTGGTCTAGCTGTCACACCAAGTGCATTTAACCAGCAATAGTGTGGTTATTTTTTTGGCCATATCCCAGTCTAATTCTGTCAGTAAATCCATACCGGTCACCCAGCGCCTAAATACTAGGCCTCAAATTTATATCCCGCTAAATCTGTCGTTACCGCTGTACTGTTCTGGCTGGGCAAGTTATTTAGTGTCCGTCAAAGCACATTTTTTGTTCTGGGTTGAAATACAATTCCCATTTTAGCAATTTCATAATTTAGTGGTTTCTGCTATATCAGAGCTATTTGAAATCTATCCCTAAAAGGGTATATAATATTCAAGGTGCACATAGGGTCATTCAGAATAACTTCACACACACACTACTGTGCATTTCCAAGTCTAATTCTGTCAGTAAATCCATACCGGTCACCCAGCGCCTAAATACTAGGCCTCAAATTTATATCCCGCTAAATCTGTCGTTACCGCTGTACTGTTGTGGCTGGGCAAGTTATTTAGTGTCCGTCAAGGCACATTTTTTGTTCTGGGTTGAAATACAATTCCCAATTTAGCAATTTCATAATTTAGTGGTTTCTGCTGTATCAGAGCTATTTGAAATCTATCCCTAAAAGGGTATATAATATTCAAGGTGCACATAGGGTCATTCAGAATAACTTCACACACACGCTACTGTGCATTTCCAAGTCTAATTCTGTCAGTAAATCTATACCGGTCACCCAGCGCCTAAATACTAGGCCTCAAATTTATATTCAGCTGAATTTGAATACAATACATTGGGCCAAATAATATTTTTGTTGTTGTGGTGAACGATAACAATGAGGAAAACATCTAGTAAGGGACGCGGATGTGGACATGGTCGTGGAGGTGTTAGTGGACCCTCTGGTGCTGGGAGAGGACGTGGCCGTTCTGCCACATCCACACGTCCTAGTGTACCAACTACCTCAGGTCCCAGTAGCCGCCAGAATTTACAGCGATATATGGTGGGGCCCAATGCCGTTCTAAGGATGGTAAGGCCTGAGCAGGTACAGGCATTAGTCAATTGGGTGGCCGACAGTGGATCCAGCACGTTCACATTATATCCCACCCAGTCTTCTGCAGAAAGCACACAGATGGCGCCTGAAAACCAACCCCATCAGTCTGTCACATCACCCCCATGCATATCAGGGAAACTGTCTGAGCCTCAAGTTATGCAGCAGTCTCTTATGCTGTTTGAAGACTCTGCTGGCAGGGTTTCCCAAGGGCATCCACCTAGCCCTTCCCCTGCGGTGGAAGACATAGCCTGCACTGACGCACAACCACTTATGTTTCCTGATGATGAGGACATGGGAATACCACCTCAGCATGTCTCTGATGATGACGAAACACAGGTGCCAACTGCTGCGTCTTTCTGCAGTGTGCAGACTGAACAGGAGGTCAGGGATCAAGACTGGGTGGAAGACGATGCAGGGGACGATGAGGTCCTAGACCCCACATGGAATGAAGGTCGTGCCACTGACTTTCACAGTTCGGAGGAAGAGGGAGTGGTGAGACCGAGCCAACAGCGTAGCAAAAGAGGGAGCAGTGGGCAAAAGCAGAACACCCGCCGCCAAGAGACTCCGCCTGCTACTGACCGCCGCCATCTGGGACCGAGCACCCCAAAGGCAGCTTCAAGGAGTTCCCTGCCATGGCACTTCTTCAAGCAATGTGCTGACGACAAGACCCGAGTGGTTTGCACGCTGTGCCATCAGAGCCTGAAGCGAGGCATTAACGTTCTGAACCTGAGCACAACCTGCATGACCAGGCACCTGCATGCAAAGCATGAACTGCAGTGGAGTAAACACCTTAAAACCAAGGAAGTCACTCAGGCTCCCCCTGCTACCTCTTCTGCTGCTGCCGCCTCGGCCTCTTCCTCCGCCTCTGGAGGAACGTTGGCACCTGCCGCCCAGCAAACAGGGGATGTACCACCAACACCACCACCACCTCCGTCACCAAGCGTCTCAACCATGTCACACGGCAGCGTTCAGCTCTCCATCTCACAAACATTTGAGAAAAAAGCGTAAATTCCCACCTAGCCACCCTCGATCCCTGGCCCTGAATGCCAGCATTTCTAAACTACTGGCCTATGAAATGCTGTCATTTAGGCTGGTGGACACAGACAGCTTCAAACAGCTCATGTCGCTTGCTGTCCCACAGTATGTTGTTCCCAGCCGCCACTACTTCTCCAAGAGAGCCGTGCCTTACCTGCACAACCAAGTATCCGATAAAATCAAGTGTGCACTGCGCAACGCCATCTGTAGCAAGGTCCACCTAACCACAGATACGTGGACCAGTAAGCACGGCCAGGGACGCTATATCTCCCTAACTGCACACTGGGTAAATGTAGTGGCAGCTGGGCCCCAGGCGCAGAGCTGTTTGGCGCACGTCCTTCCGCCGCCAAGGATCGCAGGGCAACATTCTTTGCCTCCTGTTGCCATCTCCTCCTTCTCGGCTTCCTCCTCCTCTTCTTCCACCTGCTCATCCAGTCAGCCACACACCTTCACCACCAACTTCAGCACAGCCCGGGGAAAACGTCAGCAGGCCATTCTGAAACTCATATGTTTGGGGGACAGGCCCCACACCGCACAGGAGTTGTGGCGGGGTATAGAACAACAGACCGACGAGTGGTTGCTGCCGGTGAGCCTCAAGCCCGGCCTGGTGGTGTGCGATAATGGGCGAAATCTCGTTGCAGCTCTGGGACTAGCCGGTTTGACGCACATCCCTTGCCTGGCGCATGTGCTGAATTTGGTGGTGCAGAAGTTCATTCACAACTACCCCGACATGTCAGAGCTGCTGCATAAAGTGCGGGCCGTCTGTTCGCGCTTCCGGCGTTCACATCCTGCCGCTGCTCGCCTGTCTGCGCTACAGCGTAACTTCGGCCTTCCCGCTCACCGCCTCATATGCGACGTGCCCACCAGGTGGAACTCCACCTTGCACATGCTGGACAGACTGTGCGAGCAGCAGCAGGCCATAGTGGAGTTTCAGCTGCAGCACGCACGGGTCAGTCGCACTGCGGAACAGCACCACTTCACCACCAATGACTGGGCCTCCATGCGAGACCTGTGTGCCCTGTTGCGCTGTTTCGAGTACTCCACCAACATGGCCAGTGGCGATGACGCCGTTATCAGCGTTACAATACCACTTCTATGTCTCCTTGAGAAAACACTTAGGGCGATGATGGAAGAGGAGGTGGCCCAGGAGGAGGAGGAGGAAGAGGGGTCATTTTTAGCACTTTCAGGCCAGTCTCTTCGAAGTGACTCAGAGGGAGGTTTTTTGCAACAGCAGAGGCCAGGTACAAATGTGGCCAGCCAGGGCCCACTACTGGAGGACGAGGAGGACGAGGATGAGGAGGAGGTGGAGGAGGATGAGGATGAAGCATGGTCACAGCGGGGTGGCACCCAACGCAGCTCGGGCCCATCACTGGTGCGTGGCTGGGGGGAAAGGCAGGACGATGACGATACGCCTCCCACAGAGGACAGCTTGTCCTTACCCCTGGGCAGCCTGGCACACATGAGCGACTACATGCTGCAGTGCCTGCGCAACGACAGCAGAGTTGCCCACATTTTAACGTGTGCGGACTACTGGGTTGCCACCCTGCTGGATCCACGCTACAAAGACAATGTGCCCACCTTACTTCCTGCACTGGAGCGTGATAGGAAGATGCGCGAGTACAAGCGCACGTTGGTAGACGCGCTACTTAGAGCATTCCCAAATGTCACAGGGGAACAAATGGAAGCCCAAGGCCAAGGCAGAGGAGGAGCAAGAGGTCGCCAAGGCAGCTGTGTCACGGCCAGCTCCTCTGAGGGCAGGGTTAGCATGGCAGAGATGTGGAAAAGTTTTGTCAACACGCCACAGCTAACTGCACCACCACCTGATACGCAACGTGTTAGCAGGAGGCAACATTTCACTAACATGGTGGAACAGTACGTGTGCACACCCCTCCACGTACTGACTGATGGTTCGGCCCCATTCAACTTCTGGGTCTCTAAATTGTCCACGTGGCCAGAGCTAGCCTTTTATGCCTTGGAGTTGCTGGCCTGCCCGCCGGCCAGCGTTTTGTCTGAACGTGTATTCAGCACGGCAGGGGGCGTCATTACAGACAAACGCAGCCGCCTGTCTACAGCCAATGTGTACAAGCTGACGTTTATAAAAATGAACCAGGCATGGATCCCACAGGACCTGTCCATCCCTTGTCCAGATTAGACATTAACTACCTCCCCTTAACCATATATTATTGTACTCCAGGGCACTTCCTCATTCAATCCTATTTTTATTTTCATTTTACCATTATATTGCGAGGCTACCCAAAGTTGAATGAACCTCTCCTCTGTCTGGGTGCCGGGGCCTAAATATATGCCAATGGACTGTTCCAATGTTGGGTGACGTGAAGCCTGATTCTCTGCTATGACATGCAGACTAATTCTCTGCTGACATGAAGCCAGATCCTCTGTTACGGGACCTCTTTCCTCTGCCTGGGTGCTGGGCCTAAATATCTGACAATGGACTGTTGCAGTGGTGGCTGACGTGAAGCCTGATTTTCTGCTATGACATGCAGACTAATTCTCTGCTGACATGAAGCCAGATCCTCTGTTACGGGACCTCTCTCCTCTGCCTGGGTGCTCGGCCTAAATTTATGAAAATGGACTGTTGCAGTGGTGGGTGACATGAAGCCTGATTCTCTGCTATGATATGAAGACTGATTCTCTGCTGACATGAAGCCAGATTGTCTGTTACGTGACCTCTCTCCTCTGCCTGGGTGCTGGGCCTAAATTTTTGAAAATGGACTGTTGCAGTGGTGGGTGACGTGAAGCCTGATTCTCTGCTATGACATGAAGACTGATTCTCTGCTGACATGAAGCCAGATTGTCTGTTACGGGACCTCTCTCCTCTGCCTGGGTGCTGGGCCTAAATATCTGACAATGGACTGTTGCATTGGTGGCTGACGTGAAGCCTGATTCTCTGCTATGATATGAAGACTGATTCTCTGCTGACATGAAGCCAGATTGTCTGTTACGGGACCTCTCTCCTCTGCCTGGGTGCTGTGCCTAAATTTATGAAAATGGACTGTTGCAGTGGTGGGTGACGTGAAGCCTGATTCTCTGCTATGACATGAAGACTGATTCTCTGCTGACATGAAGCCAGATTGTCTGTTACGGGACCTCTCTCCTCTGCCTGGGTGCTGGGCCTAAATATCTGACAATGGACTGTTGCATTGGTGGCTGACGTGAATCCTGATTCTCTGCTATGACATGAAGACTGATTCTCTGCTGACATGAAGCCAGATTGTCTGTTACGGGACCTCTCTCCTCTGCCTGGGTGCTGGGCCTAAATATCTGACAATGGACTGTTGCATTGGTGTCTGACGTGAAGCCTGATTCTCTGCTATGACATGAAGACTGATTCTCTGCTGACATGAAGCCAGATTGTCTGTTACGGGACCTCTCTTCTCTGCCTGGGTGCTGGGCCTAAATTTATGAAAATGGACTTGCAGTGGTGGGTGACGTGAAGCCTGATTCTCTGCTATGACATGAAGACTGATTCTCTGCTGACATGAAGCCAGATTGTCTGTTACGGGACCTCTCTCCTGTGCCTGGGTGCTGGGCCTAAATTTATGAAAATGGACTGTTGCAGTGGTGGGTGACATGAAGCCTGATTCTCTGCTATGATATGAAGACTGATTCTCTGCTGACATGAAGCCAGATTGTCTGTTACGGGACCTCTCTCCTCTGCCTGGGCGCTGGGCCTAAATATCTGACAATGGACTGTTGCATTGGTGGCTGACGTGAAGCCTGATTCTCTGCTATGACATGAAGACTGATTCTCTGCTGACATGAAGCCAGATTCTCTGTCACGGGACCTCTCTCCTCTGCCTGGGTGCCGGGGCCTAAATATCTGAGAATGGACTGTTCCAGTGGTGGGTGACGTGAAGCCAGATTCTCTGCTATGGGACCTCTCTCCAATTGATTTTGGTTAATTTTTATTTATTTAATTTTTATTTTAATTCATTTCCCTATCCACATTTGTTTGCAGGGGATTTACCTACATGTTGCTGCCTTTTGCAGCCCTCTAGCCCTTTCCTGGGCTGTTTTACAGCCTTTTTAGTGCCGAAAAGTTCGGGTCCCCATTGACTTCAATGGGGTTCGGGTTCGGGACGAATTTCGGATCGGGTTCGGATCCCGAACCCGAACATTTTCGGGAAGTTCGGCCGAACTTCTCGAACCCGAACATCCAGGTGTGCGCTCAACTCTAATTGTGATAATAATTATGTTCATTTTTTGTTGCTTATATATTTTTATAGGTAGAATGATATGCCTATTCTAATGGTATACTATAGCAGCCTATAGGGATTCTCTGTACTACCTATTAAACCCCGCCAAAGGCAAGAATTAAGAGTCAGTTTGCTATGGCAGGCTTAGAAGCCTTCACAAGGCCCCAGGCTGCTAAAGCAACTGATCATAAGAGCCCCAAGATTTTACCAGGATTTGATTGGAGCAAAGAGGGAACTCCTTTGTCAACACTCTGGTTACTATTGATCATGGCATCTGTGGGGTTAAATGACTGGGATTAGAGTTACTGATTACTGATCCTGACTGTTGGTAGTCAAAACATTGCATTTTTGGGTGAATAAACCTGCATAATCTGAAGAAGACACTAAGTGCTGCATTATTCTTCACTTGATATTATTGATTGTGGGTGTCAGCAGTATTACACAGTCATCACATATTATCCAGAATCAATTCTTGAGCCTGTTTCATACTTCTCTCATGCACATTGAGCATACATTAATGTCGAAGGGTGAATGGGGTTGCTCGAGATAAACAGCATATACAAGATGGGAGCTGTATGATTTCATATACTATGAGCCTCCCCTGGTGGTGGCTGCTTCCTATGCTAGACCAGATTATATCATTAACCCCCTGAGTATCCTAAATCACTTTCATGCATATATTAGAGAATCACCATGATGTTTCTGCCATGGGCATCCACTAATTTAAATATTATGCATTTTTCTTGTTTGTTTTTGTGGTGAAAAATACATGGTCATAGCTTTCTCCTTTGAAGCTCTACAAAATTTGTTCTTTTTTCTTAATGTATAAGGTCTGATATAGAGTTAGTTCCCCCCTGACCCGGACACAGGCCTCTCACCCAGTTAAGCCAGTACTCTCTGCTCTGTACTTATGAGGGGCAATCACCCCAAAACAGCTGTCTGCAGGTGGGGTGCTGGCTTATTTAATATCCAAGTCATGTCTCAAGGCTTATTTTAAGAGCTGAACATTGACTTATAGCATAGCTGCCTTACATCTGGTGGTATTAGAGGCAGAGCTTGTTAAGAGCTCATTTGCATCCCTTCCCTCTAAGGTATGATATATAACACTAAAAACCATTATTTTGTTGGTGTTTAAACAAAGTACAGTAGTTATGCCACTGATTGCATTACTACAGCTCCGAGGAAGGTATAAAAGTCCTAGTCCTGACTCTGCTATGGGGCCCCAAGAATTTTAGATTGTAAGATGTGTTTTTTAATGCTAATTTGATGGTTGAAGCACAGGGGAGTACTGGCTGACTGGAGTTAAGACATGAATGTCATGAGCAAAACTGAGCAAGCTGATGTCACGTTTGTATGCGGTGATCAGAATAAAAAAATATAAATTAAAGAAAAGAGGAGCAGGTTGGGAGGAGCGGTACATGATGAGCTGAAGATGGTTTTAGCCCCTTACACCCCAGGCCAGTTTTTGCTCTTCTGCCCAGGCCATTTTTTGTTAATCTGTGTCACTTTATGTGGTAATAGCTTTGGAACACTTTTACTTATCCAAGCCATTCTGAGATTGTTTTCTCTAGACACATTGTACATCATGATAGTCATAAATTTGAGTCAATATATTTCACCTTTATTTGTGAAAAAATCCCAAATTTACAAAAAAAATAGAAAAATTCACAAATTTTCAAATTTCAATTTCTCTACTTTTATAAAGATAGTGATACATCACATAATAGTTATTACTTTACATTTCCCATATGTCTACTTCGTGTTTGGATCATTTTGAAAATGTTATTTTATTTTTGGGGGCGGTAGAAGGCTTAGAAGTTTGAAAGCAAATCTTGAAATTTTTCGGAAAATTTTTAAAGACTTTTTAAAGACCAGTTTAGGTCTCAAGTAGGGTGGAGCTAACCTGAATTGTAAAGTTCGGGTTCGTTCCGAACGTTAGGATTTTTTGGACCCCAAACCCAAGTTCGGGTCCGAGTTTGGTGTTCGGCGATTTAATGGCACTTTTTGAAAGGCTGCAGAGTAGCCAATCAATAAGCGTTTAACTCTTGTGCCTTTAGAAGATATCACAGCCATGCCTACTAATGGCATGGCTGTGATTGGCCAGTGCAGCATGTGACCCAGCCTCTATATAAGCTGGAGTCACGTAGCGCTGCACGTCTTTCTGCTCTGATTAGTGTAGGGATAGAATGCTGCTGTGAGGGAGAGAATAGGACAGAATCTGTTATCAGAACTTGTTAACTCAGCGATCTACAGCGATTTTGTTTTGTAGGTGCAGTGTAACATTTTTTTACCCTGCCCTGAACCCAGTGACACAGAAAAATAACTTTTATCTGTCTGTTAGTTAGGTGGGCTTTGGCAGCCATTTTTCGGCACCAGAACAGCATATGTGCCAGGGACAATAATTGAACCCTGTTCTTTTAGTTCAGTGGGCAACATATACCCATTTTTTAAGTAAACCTGCACTGCATATGTGCCAGGGGAAGGCAAAATAATATAGGGAATCGTTCTGCGAGTTCAGAGACCCAGGGTGTGACATATTCACATTTTTTTCTTTAAAGTACAATCCAAGTAAATCCATCTGTTAGATTCTGTGGGGACAATTATTTTATGTTTTTGCTAGAAAGTACATTTGCGCCCTGCACTGCATTTGTGACAGTCCAATTTAAATGTTAAATACCGCTGTTATATTCTGGTTTTAAAAAAACACCCATTTTGTGCAATACCCTACATTTGGGGCCTTTGCTGCATTTGTCAAATACAAGTTTTAAATACTGCAATTATATTCTGGTTTTAAAAAAAGCACCCATTTTGTTCAAGACCCTACATTTTGTGCAAGACCCTATATTTGGGGCCTTTGCTGCATTTGTGACAGTCAAATACAAGCCTTAAATACTGCAGTTAAATTCTGGGTTTAAAGAAAAACACCTATTTTGTGCAAGACACAACATTTGGGGCCTTTGCTGCATTTTTGACAGTCCAATACAAGCGTTAGATACTGCTGTTATATTCAGGTTTTTAAAAAAACACCTATTTTGTGCAAGACACTACATTTGCGGCCTTTGCTGCATTTCTGACAGTCCAATACAACCAGTCAATACTGCAGTTACATTGTTGGTTGATAAATGTTTCCACTTTAAGACACCGGTACTGCCTTACTCTCAGTGAACTTAATTGTTGACTATTGGCGGTTACATTGTCGCCTGACATAAACCATCTGTTAGTTTGGTGGGTCAACGCAAAGAATTAGGAGAGCGTCAAATAAAAAACGTGGCCCCGATTGTTGTGCTGCTGGTGGGGGTCCTGTTGCAGGGAGAGGATGTGGTCGATCTGTGCCAGCTACACGCACAAGTGAAACTCCTTCCTCAGGTGCGAGTAGGCGACAGAACCTGAAGCGGTATTTTGTCGGGCCTAATGCAGCTCTTCGAATGGTGAGGCCTGAACAAGTACAGGCGATAGTAGATTGGGTTGCTGACAGTGGCTCCAGTTCCTTCACATTGTCTACCACCCAGTCTCATGCTGAAAGACCACAGTTGGCACCTGCAGCCGATGTCCATCAGTCTTTCACCTCACCCCCTTGCAAATCAGCCAAATCATGCAGCAGTCTCTTCTGCTTTTTGATGACTCTGTTAGCAGGGTTTCCCAGGGCCATCCACATAGCCCTGCCCCAGAAGTACACTGATGCCCAACCACTTATGTTTTAGGATGAGTACATGGGAGGACCACAGCAGCATGTCTCGGATGATGACCAAACACAGGTGCCAACTGCTGCAGCTTTCCACAGTGTGCAGACCGACAAGGGGGGCAGGGGTGAAAACTGGGTGGAAGATGATGAGGATGATGAAGTCCTCGACCCCACTTGGAATCAAGGTCATGCGAGTGACCTGTGTAGTTCGGAGGAAGAGGCGGTGGTCACACAGAGGCACCAGCACATCAGAAGAGGGAGCAGGGTGCAAAAGCGTCTGTTACATACTTTGGTGAAATTTTACCATTTTTGCTGTAAATAAACCCCTGCTCTGCATAATTGACAGGGACTGAAGTTGTTAAAAATCGTCTGTTCCATTGGTGGGTGACATTTACCCATTTTTGCTGATGAAAAATCCCTGCTCTGCATAGGTGACAGGGACTTAAATTTTTAAAATGTTTTAAATTTGTCTTTAATTGACGCGCACCCCCTTCTTTCATTGGATCGTTCCGCTTTAATAACTTGTCCACATTTCCGCTCAATCACATTTCAGCCACTGACCTCCCTTGGATGTGCTATCCATTTCTCACGCTACCTATCCGGCGTGGAACCCTGATTCCCCGCTACCCGTAATCACCATGGTAGACGCAGAAAAGAAGAAGAAAAGTTGATAGAGAAGATATCTAATTGGATTGTGGACTTCATGGGGACGTGCGATCAGGCAGAAGTTATCTAGAGTCACCAAAGTGGCAGCAGTCCACCTGTCTAATGTTTCCAAATCCAAAATACCCCAGTGACATTCCCTGTAATTTTTTATTAATCATTCCAATAACAGGGCATCTTAAGAGTCCTGTATTGTTATTTATCGTCACTACCTCCCCAAGTCAGGAGTGGGTCATTATCTTCACGCCCCCTCCTTTACTTAGATGCTTCCACTTTAACAACTTGTCCCACATTTCCGCTCAATCACATTTTATCCATTGACCTCCCTTGGATGTGGTATCCCTTTCTCAGGCTCCCTCTCTAGTATGGAACCCTGATTCCCTGTTACCCTTGATCACCATGGTAGGCACATAAAAGAACATCAAAAGTTGATAGGAAAGATATCCAATTGGGTCAAGGCCGTCACAGGGACGTGCGACATGGTTGAGCAGTATGTGTGCACATGCCTACACGTACTGACTGATTGGTCTGCCCCATTCAACTTCTGGGTCTCCAAATTGGGCACATGGCCTGAGCTTGCCCTTTATGCCTTGGAGGTGCTGGGCAGCCCTGCAGCCAGTATATTGTCTGAACGTTTGTTTAGCACGGCAGGAGGGGGTTATCGCAGACAAGTGCAGCCGCCTATCCACAGCCAATGTGGACAAGCTCACGTTCATTAAAATGAACCAGGCAGGGATCCCACAGGACTTGTCCATACCTTGTGTAGAATAGACATGTATACCGGCCTCACCCAGCCATTGTTGTTTTGGGGTGTTTTGGGGTCTACCAAAATTTTAACAAAAAAGTAAAATAAAAAACAAAAACAAAAAACAATGTTGGCTACCTCCTCCTCCTGCACCGCCACTTCCACCTACACTGCCACATCCACCGACTCCTCAACCTCCTACTCCATATGGGCCTCCTCCTCCTAGATCAAGATTATAATTATTTTAAGTAATTTCCCTATCCACATTTGTTTGCAGAGCACTTGCCATGCTCTTAACCACATTTTGCTGCCATTTGCAGCGCTCTAGCCCTTTCCATGACTTTTTTTAGAGCCATTTTAGTGCTCCAAAGTTCAGGTCCCTATTGACTTCAATGGGGTTCGGGTTCGGGGTCAAGTTCGGGTCTCGATCTCAAACTTTTTTGCGAATTTCGGCCGAACCCGTCGAACCCAAACATCCAGGTGTCCGCTCAACTCTAGTCTGAAGTCACATTGTGAGGCTTACATAATAGAAACCACCCAAAAATGACCCAATTTTAGAAACTACACCCACAAGGTATTCAAATCTGATTTTACTAACTTTGTTAACCCTTTGGGTGTTTCAGAAGAATTAATGGAAAATCGAGATTAAATTTCTGAATTTCACTTTTTGGGCAGATTTTACATTTTAGTCCATTTTTTCCAGTAGCAAAAAAGGATTAACAGCCAAACAAAACTCAATATTTATTGCCCTGATTCTGCGGTTTACAGAAACACCCCACATGTGGTCGTAAACTGCTGTATGGCCATACGGCAGGGCATATGGATTGCCATATGATTTTTGGAAGGCAGATTTAGCTAAACTGGTTTTTAGATGACATGTCCAATTTGAAGCTCCTCTAAAACAGTAGAAACTCAAAAAAGTGACCACATTTTGGAAACTGTGGGATAAGGTGCCAGTTTAATTGGTTCTATTTTGGGGTACATACGATTTTTAATTGTCAAGGTTAACAAAAAATAATGTTTTGGAACCGTTTTTATTTTTATTTTTTAACAACATTCATCTGACAGATTAGATCATGTGGTATTTTTATAGAGCAGGTTGTTTTAGATGCAATTATATCAAATATGTCTACTTGTTATGATGTTTGTTTCAGTTTTACATAAAGCATTTTTGAAAACAAAAATTAGATTTTTGTATCTCCATTTTCTGAACACCCTATTTTTTTTCTTTTTCTGCCGATCGTCTTGTGCGTTGGCTCGTTTTTTGAAGGAAGAGTTGATGTTTTTATTGGTACCATTTTTGGGTACATATGATTTTTTGACCATTCATTATTACACTTTATGCGGCAAGGTGACAAAAATTGGTTGTTTTGGCACAATTTTTTTTTTTTACAGCATTTACCTAAGGGGTTAGGTCATGTGATATTTTTATAGAGAAGATCGTTTTGGATGTGGCAATACCTAATATGTCTACTTTTTGTTATTTATTTAAGTTTTACACAATAATAGCATTTTTTAAACCAAAATAATGATATTTTAGTGTATCCATAGTCTGAGAGCCATAGCTTTTTAAATTTTTGACCAATTGTCTTAGGTAAAGACTATTTTTTTGCGGTATGAAGTGACGGTTTGATTGGTACTATTTTGGAGGGTATATGCCTTTTTGATCGCTTGTTGTTGCAATTTTTGTGATGTAAAGTGACACAGTTTTTTTAATATTCTTTTACGGTGTTTATTTGAGGGGTTAGGTCATGTGATATTTTTATAGAGCTTGTTGTTACGGACGTGGCGATACCTAATATGTATACTTTTTTTAAATATATTTCGCTTTAGCACAATAATAGCAGTTTTGAAGCAAAAAATCATCATATTTTAATGTCTCCATTGTCTGATAGTGATAGCTTTTTTAGTGACGGTTTGATTGGTACTATTTTGGGGGGCATAAGCCTTTTTAATCACTTGCTGTTGCAATTTTTGTGATATAATGTGACAAAAATGGCTTTTTTACACATTTTTTTTTATAGTGTTGACCTGAGGGGTTCTGAGAGCTATAGTTTATTTTTTGAGTGATTGTCTTAAGTAGGGGCTTATTTTTTGCGGGATGAGGTGATGGTTTTATTGATACCATTTTGTGGGACAAATGCCTTTTGATTGCTTGGTTTTGCACTTTTTGTGATGTAAGGTGACAAAAATGGCTTTTTTTACACCATATTATTTTTTTATGGTCTTTATCGGACAGGGTTGATCACGTGATATATTTATAAAGCCAGTCATTAGGGACGTGGAATACCTAATATGAGTGTTTTTTTTTCTTTCAGTTTTTTTATTATAAAATAAGGGGAAAGGGGCTTTTTTTTCTTTTTTTACTTTATTAATGTTATTACTTTATTAATTTTATTAAAAACACATTTTTTTTATTTACTTTATTTCTGATGTTCACTTTTGGAGGTCTGATCCCCTCTGCAATGCATTACAATACATCTGTATTGTTTTTAAATCAGATTTTTTATTAAATCAGAGTTTTTATTAAAGTTTTGTAAAAAACATTTTAGTGTTACAATAACATACCCCTTCACCCACCCTCTCTCTCCCTTCCATCCCTTCTTCAGTCCTTCAACCATTATAGGTCCAGAATTTATCTCCACGGTGAATCTTGTGATACCATACATCAGTTACACATCTCCTCCCGCATGACCCATACAATAACAGGTCTCTAATTTGTCATTATCTGACCTCAAAATCTAATTTCTCACCTCAGTCGTACAGTTATCATCCATACCTCCCGTGACTTCCCGTGACTACTTTAATGACTAATCTAGCTAACAGTAGTATTGGTTCATCCTACTATTATGCTCTTAAATAATGTTATAGTATTTTAACCACAAGAACCATATTATCTCAAACTTTTTAATCAAGCCTCTCTTCTGATAGATATATATTTCTAACCTTATCAAGGTATGTACCCTATTTATTCGTTTTTGTAGTGTTGGCGGCTGTGGGTCAATCTAGTGTTGTGCAATATGTTTCCTTGCTTGGTATAAAATGCGCATAATGGCAGTTTTTTTCTTTGCTATTCCTGGCAGTACTGTAACACATCCTAGAACACACGGTAGTGGTGTAGCATTTATATTTGCTTGAAACACGGTATTTATCAATTCCACAATTTCTATCCAGTATCTCCTAAGTTTAGGACAATTCCACATTAGATGAATTAAGTCTGCATTAACAATACCGGGGTTCTATATGCGACACCCTCTGCGCTTCACTCACCACTATTATTTGAAAACTCTGCATTACTCCATCCCATAAGTCCTCAGTCAGATCTCCTATATTGAACTTCCATTTTTCATACAATCCTAATGGCCTATTTTATGTATCACACCTACTGTAGTATCTGATATTGTGTACTTCTACTATAGAAAGTACCATCTTCTAAGGCTGATAGTAAACATTGTATTCCTATAAGATGCTTCACAATCCTCACTGCCTTGTTTAGGTTTTCGCTATCTCCCCAGCCCCTGATATGTTGTAATTGGGCTGCAATATAATACACCCAAGGGTCTGGTATAGCTAATTCCCCATGTGTTTTAGGTCTTTGTAATGTAGCTAGTTTTATGCGCGGGATACCTCGTTTCCATATGAGGTCTCTAAAGATCGCATAAACCTTATAAAAGAACCGAAGTAGGATCCATGTTGGTGCATTTTGGATAAGATACAACAACTGAGGCATGATAATCATTTTAATAAGGTTGGCTCTGCCAATAATTGTAAGAGATAACTTAGTCCATGCTTGCATTTTACTCCTGAACCTTTCAAGTAAAGGTACCAGGTATAGGTCTCCAAATTCTCGTGTATCAGCAGTATTTAAAAGATGTTGCGACTTTGAGGTCTGGTATACCTAATGAGGTCGAATTTCCTTTGTTAGACAGGGGCATTATGAAAGATTTTGACTAGAGTTAAGCAGACACCTGGATGTTCGGGTTCGAAGGGTTCGGCCGAACTTCGTAAAAAAGTTTGAGTTTGGGACCCGAACTTGACCCCGAACCCCATTGAATTCAATGGGGACCCAAACTTTTGAGCACTAAAATGGCTGTAAAAATGTCATGGGAAGGGTTAGAGGGCTGCATCAAAATGTGGTTAAGAGCATGGCAAGTGCTCTACAAACAAATGTGGATAGGGAAATGACTTAAAATAACATAAAATATGTAAAAAAATAAAAATAAAAATCTTGATCTAGGAGGACGAGGTCCATATGGAGTAGGAGGTTGAGGAGGCGGTGGATGTGGCAGTGTAGGTGGAAGTGAAGGTCGAGGAGGAGGAGGTAGCCAACACTGCATTTTTTTTTTATTTTTTTATTAGGGTACCCCCCAAAACATTGGGAAATATAACCTGTGATAACGCCCTGCAGTCATGCTAAACACATGTTCAGACAATACACTGGCTGCAGGGCAGGCCAGCACCTCCAAGGGGTAAAGAGCAAGCTCAGGCCATGTGCCCAATTTGGAGACCCAGAAGTTGCATGGGCTGACCCCTGTCAGTCAGTTTGTGTAGGCTTGTGCACACTTACTGCCCCACCATGTCGCACATCCTCATGATGTTCACAATCCAATTTAATATCTGCTCTATCAACTTTCGATTTTCTTTTCTGCGCCTACCATGGTGATCACGGGTGGCGGGGAATCAGGGTTCTACGCCGGAGAGGGAGAGGGAGAAAGAGAGACCACATCCATGGGAGGATTATTTTTTTCAAATTTAAAATTATAGAGTGGAATTATGGGACAAATTATTAAAGTATAAAAGTGTGACAACTTTTTAAAGTTTAAGCATTGAATGAAAGGATGTGGCGCGCATTAATTACTGAAGAATGTATTAAATGTTATTCCCTGTCAACTATGTAGAGCAGGGGTTTCTATCCGGCAAAATGTCACCTGACAATGTAGTTGACGATTTTTTTAAATTTATGTTCCTGTCACCTATGTAGAGGTGCCCCAGTGACATCCACCATCCATTTGGATATCTTCTCTATCAACTTTCGATGTTTTCTTCTGAGCTAAGTCGATCACGGTTATCGGCGAATCAGGGTTCCACGCCGGAGAGGGAGCGTGAGAAAAAGAGACCAAATTTAAGAGAGATAAATTTATTTAAAAAATTTGGGATCAAGCGGAAATGTGAGAAAAGCTGTCAAATCGCAGAAGCCCAAATGTGGGCCAGAAGAGTAAAGCGGAATTATGAGAAAAAATATTGAGGTGAAAATTTGGGAAAAATTACAGAAGCCCAAATGTAGGCCAGAAGAGTAAAGCAGAATTATGGGAAAAATTATTGAGGCAAAAATTTTGGACACATTACAGAAGTCCAATTGTGGGCCAGAAGAGTAAAGCGGAAATGTGGGAAAAGCTGTTAAAGCGGAAATGTGGTACAAATTACAGAAGCCCAAATGTGGGCCAAAAGAGTAAAGCGGAAATATGGGAAAAGCTGTTAAAGCGCAAATGCAATACAAATTACAGAAGCCCAAATGTGGGCCAAAAGAGTAAAGCGGAAATGTGGGAAAAACTGTTAAAGCGCAAATGCAATAAAAATTACAGAAACCAAATGTGGGCCAAAAGAGTAAAGTGGAGATGTGGGACAATGAATTGGAGCACAAATGTTGGCCAAAAGAGTAAAGCGGAAATGTGGGACAAAGTATTGAAGCGCAAATGTGGTACAGCTTGTTAAAGTTTAAGCATTGAATCAAAGGAGGTGGCGCGCATCAATTAAAGAAGAATTTCTGAAATTTTATTCCCTGTCACCTATGCAGAGCAGGGGTTTATTCACATCTAAAATTGTATAATGTCAATCCGAGAATGTAACAGAAAAATGAGTGAAATTTATTAACCTGTCTACTTGGTAGAGCAGTGGTCTATGACAGAAAAAAATAGTTTATTGTCCCCCGAAAATGTTAAAGAAAAATTATTTAAATTTTTTAAGCTGTCAACTAGGTATAGCAGTGGTATTTCACACCCAAAAATTTGTGAATTTCACCCAAGAATGTAACAGACAATTTTTATTTATTTTTTACCGGTCTATTAGATTTATCAGTGGTACATCACACCAAAAATTGTTGAATTTCCCCAGAAAATTTAACTACCTGTCTGCTAGGTATAGCAGTGGTACATCACACCCAAAAATTGGTGAATTTCACCCGAAAATGTAACTAACAAAGTAGTGAAATGAAATAAAATAAAATACGTACAAATAATTTTTTTATTTTTTATTAATGAGGCGGAGTTCCATGTGGAGTAGGAGTTTGAGCAGGAGGTGGACGTAGCGGTGTAGGTGGAAGCGGTGGTGGAGGAGGACGAGGTAGCCAACACAGGTTTTTGGTTTTAATTTAATTTTTTTAAATTAGGGTACACTCCAAAAGAGTGTGGAATATCCAAAATGCAAGAATGAGCAATTGCGCTGCATAATAACAATGGCAGGTTAGTGCCGGTATACATGTGTATTCTGCACAAGGTACGGACAAGTCCTGTGGGATCCATGCCCGGTTCATTTTAATGGATTCAGCACATGCGCCAGACAAAGTATGTGCGTCAAACCGGCTAGTCCCAGAGCTGCTACAAGATTTCGCCCATTATCGCACACCACCAGGCCGGGCTTGAGACTCACTGGCACCAATCACTCATCGGTCTGTTGTTCAAGGCCCGTCCACAGCTCCTGCGCGGTGTGGGATTTGTCACCCAAACAGATACGTTTTAAAAATGCCTGCTGTCGTTTACCCCTGGCTGTGCTGAAGTTGGTGGTGAAGGTGTCATGTTGACCGGATGAGGAGCTGGTAGAGGAAGAGGAAGCAGAGTAGGAGGAGGAAGCAACAGGAGGCAAACTGAAGTGCCCTACAATCCTCGGTGGTGGAAGGACATGCACCAAACTGCTATCTGCCTCAGGCCCAGCTACCACTGCATTTAACTAGTGTGCTGTTATGGAGATATAACGTCCCTGACCGTGCTTACTGGTCCACGTATCCGTAGTGAGGTGCACCTTGCCACAGATGGCGTTGCGCAGTGCACACCTGATTTTGTCACCTACTTGGTTGCGCAGGGAAGGGATGGCTCGCCTGGAAAAGTAGTGGCTGCTGGGCACGACATACTGTGGGACAGCCACCGCCATAAGGCCTTTAAAACTGTCCGTCCCCACCAGACGAATGACAGCATTTCAAAGGCCAGTAATTTAGAAATGCTGGCATTCAGGGCTAGGGATCGCGGGTGGGTAGGGGGGTACTTCCTCTTCCTCTCCAGCGTTTGGGAGATGGAGAGCTGAGCGCTTCCTTCATTGTGGAGATGCTTGGTGACCCAGGTGTTGGTGTTGCTGGCAGATCGTCTGTTTGTGGGGTCCCAGGTTGCACTGTCACTCCAGAGGTGGATGAAGAGGCCGCGACTGCAGCAGAAGAGGAAGCAGGAGGAGCCAGAGAGCTTTCTTGGTTTTTGAGGTGTCTACTCCACTGCAGCTCGTGCTTTGCACTTAAATGCCTGGTCATGCAGGTTGTGCTCAGGTTGCTCAGGCCTGAACGTTTATGTCTCGCTTCAAACTCTGATTGCACAGCTTGCAAACCACTCATGTCTTGTCGTCAGCACATTGTCTGAAGAACTGCCACGCCAGGGAACTCCTTGGAGCTGGCTTTGGTGTGCTCGGTCCCTTGCTGCGGTGGGCAGTAGCAGGTGTACTATCTAGAGGACGGCCACTCCGCTTTTGCACCCTGCTCCGTCTTTTGCTGTGATGGTGGCTCTGTGCGACCACCGCCTCTTCCTCCATAGGAACACTCGCATGACCTTGATTCCATGTCGGGTCGAGGACCTCATTGTCCTCCACATCATCTTCCACCCAGACTTCACCCCTGCCCTCCTTGTCGGTTTGCACACTTTCGAAAGCCCCAGTAGTTGGCACCTGTGTTTCATCATCATCCGAGACGTGCTGCGATGGTCCTCCAATGTACTCATCTTGAAAGATAAGTGGTTGGGCATCGGTGCACTCAATCTCTTCCACTTCTGGGGCAGGGCTAGGTGGATGGCCCTGGGAAATCCTGCTAACAGAGTCATCAAAAAGCAGAAGAGACTGCTGCATGACTTGGGGCTCAGACTGCTTGGCTGATTTGCAAGGGGGTGAGGTGAAAGACTGATGGATATCGGCTACAGGTGCCAACTGTGGTCTTTCAGCATGAGACTGGGTGGGAGACAATGTGAAGGAACTGGAGCCACTGTCAGCAACCCAATCTACTATCGCCTGTACTTGTTCTGGCCTCACTATTCGTAGAGCTGCATTAGGCCTGACCAAATACTGCTGCAGGTTCTGTCGCCTACTCGCACCTGAGGAAGGGGTTTAACTTGTGCGTGTAGCTGGCACAGATCGACCACGTCCTCTCTCTGCAACAGGAGCTCCACCAGCAGCACCACGACCTGGGCCACGTCCCTTATTTGACGCTCTCCTCATATTTCTCGAATTTAGGATCTTGCCCTAAATGGGTGTTTAATTAATAGTAGAATAGAACGAGACTATGATTCTGAGCATCATTTTATATTTTTATATGCATGAGACTTTTTATCTATGTGAGTATAATAAAACCAATTGTTTAATGAATTGTTGCGGTACCTCACTATGTTCAGTCCTCTAATTTAACATCCAGGAGGTGAGAAATCTGAATGCGAAGGGTACCTTAAATCCAGTGATCGTGTGCATCTAAAGATAGCATCCACCTACCTTAGTCATCCATGCTCCTATGGAAAGTGTTTGAGCTGCTCCGTCTTTTTTTGTACAAATGTACAGGGTGTATCTCACACGCCCTGAACCAGACTAGGCCTCAATTAAATTTGTTTGCCCAAAATGTCTGTATTTTAAATACCTGAATAGAAGCCCTGTATTTAAAGGGTGTATCTCACACACCGTGACACACACTATGCCGCAATTAAAGATTTGTGCCCAAAATGGCTGTATTTCAAATAACTGAATAGTACACCTGTATATAAAGAGTGTATCTCAAACGTCCTGACTAACACTAGGCCGCAATTAAAGATTTGTGCCCAAAATGGCTGCATTTAAAATATCTGAATAGAACCCAAATATATAAAGGGGTGTATCTCACGGGTGTTAGTTTAATAGCTGAATATGACAGCAGTATATAACCCTCTAATTTCAAACGTCTTGATGCTGCAAGGCCTGAAAATTGTGTATTTTGCCCAAAAAAGAGTGTTTTATTAATAGAAGAATATAAGCCCTGTATATACAGGGTGTATCTCACACGGCCTGACCAACACTGGGCCGCAATGAAAGATTTGTGCACAAAATGGCTGCATTTCAAATACCTGAATATAACCCCTGTATTTAAAGGGTGTATCTCACAATGACATCTGCAGCAAAGGCTGCCAAATAAACATTTTTTGCCCAAACGGGTGTTAGTTTAATAACTGAATATAACAGCAGTATATAACCCTGGAATTTCAAGCGTCTTGATGTTGCAAGGCCTGAAAAATTTGGTATTTTGCACAAAAAAAGGTGTTTTATTAATAAAAAAAATCAAACCCCTGTATATACAGGGTGTATCTCACACGTCCTGACCCACACTAGGCTGCAATTAAAGATTTGTGCACAAAATGGCTGTACTTAAAATAACTGAATAGAAAACCTGTATATAAAGGGTGTATCTCACACGCCCTGACCCACACTAGGCCGCTATTAAAGAATTATGCCCAAAATGGCTTTATTTATAAATAAGTGAATAGAACCAAACTACGGTATGTAAAGGCTTTATCTCACAATGACATATGCAGCAATGGCTGCAAAAAAAACTTTTTTTTACCCCAAACTCGTGTTTGTTTAATAACTAAATATGATAGCAGTATATAACCCTTGAATTTTACACGTGCTAATGCTGCAAGGCCAGAAAAATTGTGGATTTTGGCAAAAAAAGTGTGTTCTTAAAAACCAAGAAAATTATGTCTGTATTTCTAGCTTAAATTGCACACTGACTAATCGAGATGTTGTATATTGCCAAAAACTTGTTTTTTTTGTAACGGAATAGGAAAGCTGTATATATTAAAATATTATTTAACACTTGCAGATCTGTAAATAAATGTTTTTTGGCAAAAAAGTGTGTTTTTAAAAACCCAGAAAATGATAGCTGTATTTCTAGCTTAAATGGCACACTGACTAATACAGATGTTGTATATTGCCAAAAAAGTGTTTTTTGGTAACAGAATATGAAAGCTGTATATATTAAACTTGAATTTACCATTTTCAGATCTGTAAAATAGTGTTTTTTGGCAAAAAAGTGTAATTTTCAAAACCCAGAAAATGATAGTTGGATTTCTAGCTTAAATTGCACACTCACTAATCGAGATGTTGTATATTGCCAAAAAAAGTGTTTTTTTGGTAACAGAATATGAAAGCTGTATATATTAAACTTGAATTTAACACTTGCAGATCTGTGAAATAGTGTTTTTTGGCAAAAAAGTGTGTTTTTAAAAACCCAGAAAATTATGGCTGTATTTCTAGCTTAAATTGCACACTGACTAACTACAGATGTTGTATATTGACAAAAAAGTTTTTTTTTTTTTGGTAACAGAATATGAAAGCTCTATGCTGCACACAGACTAAGCCTGCAAATGCACCAGATGTTGTAAATTGCAAAAAAATTGTGATTCTTTTTTACAAACAGATTATTTGTGCTGTTTTTAAAGCTTGGATTTCAATTTCCCAAAAGCTCAGATGCAGTGCTGGTGCACTGAGCATGCATAAAATGGCCGCTGCCACCGCACACCTAACTGACTTATAAAAGTTTTATTTATTTTTTCGGTCACTGGGCTCAGGGCAGGATAAAAAAATTGTGACCTGCAGCCACACAACAATGTATATAAATCGCTGAGTTAGATTCACGTTTTGAACAAAGATTCTCTCCTATTTTCTCCCTGAAATCACCAGAAGCATCCTCTCCCTACTCTAAGTACTGTAGTGTGACGTGCAGCGTTACGTGACTCCAGCTTTTATAGAGGTTGGGTCACATGCTACACTGGCCAATCACACCCATGCCATTAGTACGCATGGCTGTGATGGCTTTTAAGGGCACAGAGTTAAACGCTTGTTGATTGGCTGCTCTGCAGCCTTTCAAAAAGCTCCAAGAAAGCGACGAACACCGAACCCAAACTTTTACTCAAATGTTCGGGTTTGGGGTCCAAAAATCCTAAAGTTCGGTACAAACCCGAACTTTACAATTCGGTACGAACCTGAACTTTACAGTTCGAGTTCATTCAACCCTAGTTATCAGTTATTATGCCCCCAGCAGCACTAAATACCCACTCTGACAAAACGCTGCAGCAGGGCAGGCCAGCAGCTCCAAGGCGTAGAGCGCCAGTTCATACAAGGTGTCCAGCTTGGTCACACAGTAGTTGTAAGGCACAGAGGGATCATTGAAGATGCTGACACGGTCTGCTACGTACTCCTTTACCATCTTCCAAAATTTTTCCCTCCTTGTGACACTAGACCACGCATCAGGGTGAGGGTGCTGATGGGGTGTCATGAAACTGTCCCAGGTTTTGAAGAGTGTTGCCCTGCCTCTGTTGGAACTCATCTCCTCTCCTTGGTTGCCGAAGGAACAACATAGCGTTGTTAGCTTGAAATTTTTGGAGCAATTTTTCCACAAGGATCTTCTGGTATTGCACAATTTTGCTCGTCCTCTCCACCACAGGAATGAGAGATGAGAAGTTTTGTTTGTAGAGAGGGTCGAGAAGGGTGAACAACCAGTAATAGGTGTTGTCCAAAATAAGGCAGCCTAACATAAAATCAGCCATGTGTGCCAGAGTCCCAACAGGCAAGACTTCACTGTCGTCATCAGGAGGATGACTCTCAATCTCCTCATCCTCTTCCTCCTCTTCTGCCCATCCACGCTGAACAGATGGAATTAAACTTCCATGGGTACTCCCCTCTGTAGCGGAGACAACCTCCTGCTCCTCCTCCCAATCATCATCCAATTTGCACTGAGAAGACAAACTGAGGGTGGTCCGGCTATCACCCTGAGTAATGTCCTCCCCCATTTCCACCTCTACCACATGCAAAGCGTCGGCCTTAATTGTGAGCAGCGAGCGTTTGACACAGAAGTGGGATGGTTACGCTGATAATAGCGTTATTGCCGGCCCGCTCACCATCTGTGTTGATTCCTTAAAGTTTCTTAAAACTTTACAGAGGTCAGACATCCTTTCAGACCTCTTTTGTGAAGATCTGAAGCTGACTGGAAAGGTGTCGGCCATGTTGCAGCTGGTATTCCACTACTGCCCTCTGCTGCCCACAAAGCCTGGCCAAAATGTGAAATGTGCAGTTCCAGCACGTGCTCATGTCTCACAACAGTCGGTATGCTTGCAATTGCAAGCGCTGCTGCAGCGTTGCCAGACCGGTTGCAGCTGTAGATGAGTTTCCGAAATGGGCACACACGCGGCGAATCTTCGCCAGTAGCTCAGGCAAATTGGGGTAGGTTTTGAGAAACCACTGAACCACTAAGTTGAAGATGTGGGCTAGGCATGGGATGTGTTTGAGCTTCCTCAGCTCCAAAGCTGCCACCAAGTTACGGCCATTATCAGACATAACCATGCCTGGTTGTAGATTGAGTGGTGAAAGCCACAGATCAGTCTGGTCTCTTATCCCCTGCCACAGCTCTGCGGTGGTGTTCTGTTGTCACCTAAGCAGATCAGCTTAAGCACGGCCTGTTGACACTTACCCACTGCAGTGCTACACTGCTTCCAGCTACTGACTGATGGCTGACTGGTGCTGCAAGAGGATAATTCTGATATGGAAGTGGAGGAGGAGGTGGAGGAGGAGGAATGGGGGTTGGAGCCACTAACGTAGGTTCTGGCGGACACCCTGATGGAATTAGGGCCCAAATCCTTGGCGTCGGTAGCATATGTGCCACCCCAGTGTACGACTCGCTCCCGGCCTCCACAACGTTCACCCAGTGTGCCGTCAGGGAAATGTAGCTTACCTGGCTCAAAGGACTTGTCCATGTATCAGTGGTTAACTGCATTGGTCAGGGCATGGGTGATTTTATGGGACACATGCTGATGTAAGGCGGGCACGGCACACCTGAAAAATAGTGGCGGCTGGGGATTGCGTAACGAGGGACAGCTGCCGACATCAGGCTGCGAAAGGCCTCAGTGTCCACAAGCCTAAATGGCAACATTTACAAGGCCAGTTTTTTGGAAAGTTGAACATTTAATGATATGATATGGCCTGTGGGTGGGTGGCTGGGTATTTGTGCTTTGGTTCAAATGCCTGGAGTAAGGACATTTGTACGCTGCACTGGGACACGGAAGTGGATGTGCTAGCTGATGGTGCTTGCGAAGGTACAGGGCGGGAGGCATCCGGGCCTGCACCTTCGACAGGGGATTTGCCAGCATGTAACACAGGGGAAGAGGAGGCAGTAGTGTGACCGGCAGACACAGATTGTGGACCCCGGCATTCGGCCCACCTATTACGGCGCTTTGATGCCATGTGGCGGATCATGCTGGTGGTGGTGAGGTTGCTAGTGTTCACGCCCCTGCTCATTTTTGTATGGCACAGGTTGCAAAAAACAATTATTTAGTCATCTGCACTTTCCTCAAAACAGCGCCAGACTGCGGAACACCTACCGCTTGGCAAGGGAAATTGCTGCAAGGGGGGTGCTCCTTGGAACAGTTACGAGCCTGTTTGGTGTGGCCCGCCTTTTACCTTTTGCCACCACACTGCCTCTTCCAGCCTGTTGCGGTGCTGCGGATCCCTCCCCCTCTGTACTGCTGTCCTCGCTCGGCTTACCACCTTCCCTGGTTGGGTCAGAGACTTTATCGTCGACCACCTCCTCCTCCACTTCCTCCCTCTGCTTATCCTCCTGACTTGTTGAGCTAACCACAACCTCAGTTATTGATAATTTGACAACTGTGTCTCATCCTCATCATCAACCTCTTGAGACAATAATTGGCATTGACTTTTTTACTTTTATTCACTTTATTTTTTGTCTCACTTTGGGACTTCAACTTTTGGGGGTCTGATCACATTTACAATGCATTACAATACTTCTGTATTGTAATGCATTGGCTGTAAGTGTATTACACACTGTAATACACTTATAGCCTGCTTGCCTGTGAGATTCAGGGGGCTGGCTCTCACAGGATTTCCTGGAAGGCAGCCACGATGCCTAAGCCTTCCCTGCCATCTGCTCCCCATCACAGCAGCGCGGGGACCCGATGGACATCCCGCACATGTCTGAAGCACTGACCGCAGCTGTACAGGGGTTAATGTGCTGGCATAGGTGATTTCACCGATGCCGATGCATACAGCAAGGGTCCGGCTATCGGTGACTGCCGGACCCCTGCCGCTGATCGGGCGAGCGCAGCTCCTGCACTTGCCCAATCACCATGACGTACATGTACTTCTTTGGTCCTTATGGGGTTAATATTCAACATGCCAAAACATACCAGTAAGCCAAGTTTAGATATTATGTGCATGAGGACAAAGGTAACCGTATGATGTCATGTTTAATTTAAAAAATGAGAGAATCGACATATTGGAATTCCATTTCAGTGGAGGGTGAGGGGTAAGGTCTCTGCAGCTAATGATATTGCCAGAGCCTTTAAGGAATTTTATTCAGCACTCTGTAATTTAGAGGAAAATAATAAAGAAAGAGTACAGGAGGCACATAGAGATGCAGAGTGTCACGGTGGGGGGTGTGGGGAAACTCCCCACCGTATAGTGGGAACTGTTACTAGGCCAGACTACAGTGAAGGGAGCAGGCCACAACCTATAGCTGCCCTAATCCTGACCCTAATCTCCTGATCGCATGAGCGAAACCTGAAGGTGGGAGGGCTCCATGCACTGGAACTTGGAGCCTGCTGACTCTGACGGTCCCTGGCATAGGGGTCAGGAATAGGAGACAACCAATTCCTAAGGGACACTGACGAACCGGAGTCTCCAGCTGGCTAGTAACAGGTGGAAAGGAAAAGACCATATGCAGCAACTGGATCGGCAGGTAAGAACACCAGAAAACTCACTTACCTGCCACTGCCACCACGACTGGAATCCGTACATATGAACCAGAGCCCACACACCAAACAGGGCACAACACAAGCAACGCATACAGGAAACCAGCATACCAGTTACTGCCTGGACCCCCATGCAGCAAGGTGCATGGCAACTCCAGGCAGCACTGCATACTGGCTTATGGCTCACCCTTCTGGGAAACCAAACCCCTCACGGAGGTAGAGCATACAACAGGGGGATATCTAGCAGACATGCTGGAAACAACATAAACAGACCAGACAGTCACAACACACTAGACAGAAATACACCCTGGACAAAACCCACACCAATCAACAAAGGGTAGGATGGGAAGTAGACACTGGTAAGACCTTGATGACCACAATAGTGGCCCTCACTGGACAGATGGTAAAGCCAGGAGCAGTGAACTACCAAGCCTGGAGGAACACTGAGCTGCAGACATCAAGCAGAAGCTAAATAGCCCAAAGCGACCACACCCACACCAAGAACACACATTAACCCCAAGTGAACCAAACACAAGGAAGTAGCAACTAAAGGGGAATTGCACACACAAGCAAAAGGCAACAGGTTGCCGCAGGCACACAGGAAAACCTGTGACACTGCCACCACATGCCAAAACAGCAACAAAACAGCAACACGTTGCAACACGTTGCCACCGGCAACAGCAAGTGTGGCAACAGTGTCACGGCATACACCATAGGCCGTGACACAGAGTCATTTATGTAATCACTCAACCTTCCTAGGCTATCTGATGCAGACCGCAATACCCTGTTAAGCCTGATTATTTCAGAGGGAATTAAAGGCCTCATTAAATCTCTACCAATAGGCAAAATCCCTGGGCCAGATGGCCTCCCAGCATGCTACTATAAAAAGTGTATGCCAATACTGATACAACATATTGCAAGGTGGGGCACAGCATTGTTCCAGGGTACACCTCTACCAAAACAAGCACTAGAGGCTATTATCACTATTCTGCCTAAGGAGGGTAAAGATCTGTAGCAGTGTGGGAGTTACCATCCCATTTCATTACTGAATGTAGATTTGAAGTTATGGGCCAAGCTACTAGCTGGGAGACTGACACCTCTCCTTCCCAAACTGATCCATTCAGAGCAATCAGGATTTGTGCCAGGAAGGGAGGGAAACCATAATTCCTTAATTTTGTCAGATCCACTTGACATACATAATGACACTAGACAGGGATGCCCTTTGTCCCCTACTCTTTTTATTTTAGTGAAACCCATAGAAATAGAGGACATCAATAGAATTATCAAACATTGTCCCAAACCCACTACAGCACCATTAGGTACTATCACCTATCTGAAAATGGCATGTAAGGGGAGAAATTACACACAGGAGGATATGAAGCTGATAGTGGATGGTATAATAGGGATGCACTAAGGGTGGGCTTGGGATAAAATAACCAGCATTAGTCTCGATCAGACAACTCCCGATGCTACTACAGTACAGACCAAAAGTTTGGACACACCTTCTCATTCAAAGAGTTTTCTTTATTTTCATGACTATGAAAATTGTAGATTCACACTGAAGGCATCAAAACTATGAATTAACACATGTGGAATTATATTCATAACAAAAAAGTGTGAAACAACTGAAAATATGTCATATTCTAGGTTCTTCAAAGTAGCCACCTTTTGCTTTGATTACTGCTTTGCACACTCTTGGCATTCTCTTGATGAGCTTCAAGAAGTAGTCACCTGAAATGGTCTTCCAACAGTCTTGAAGCAGTTCCCAGAGATGCTTTGCCTTAACTCTGCGGTCCAGCTCACCCCAAACCATCTCGATTGGGTTCAGATCCAGTGACTGTGGAGGCCAGGTCATCTGGCGCAGCACCCCATCACTCTCCTTCATGGTCAAATAGCCCTTACACAGCCTGGAGGTGTGTTTGGGGTTATTGTCCTGTTGAAAAATAAATGATGGTCCAACTAAACGCAAAATGGATGGAATAGCATGCCGCTGCAAGATGCTGTGGTAGCCATGCTGGTTCAGTATGCCTTCAATTTTGAATAAATCCCCAACAGTGTCACCAGCAAAGCACCATCACACCTCCGCCTCCATGCTAAACGGTGGGAACCAGGCATGTAGAGTCCATCCGTTCACCTTTTCTGCGTCGCACAAAGACACGGTGGTTGGAACCAAAGATCTCAAATTTGGACTCATCAGACCAAAGCACAGATTTCCACTGGTCTAATGTCCATTCGTTGTGTTCTTTAGCCCAAACAAGTCTCTTCTGCTTGTTGCCTGTCCTAAGCAGTGGTTTCCTAGCAGATATTCTACCATGAAGGCCTGATTCACACAGTCTCCTCTTAACAGTTGTTCTAGAGATGTGTCTGCTGCTAGAACTCTGTGTGGCATTGACCTGATCTCTAATCTGAGCTGCTGTTAACCTGCGATTTCTGAGGCTGGTGACTCGGATGAACTTATCCTCCGCAGCAGAGGTGACTCTTGGTCTTCCTTTCCTGGGGCGGTCCGCATGTGAGCCAGTTTCTTTGTAGCGCTTGATGGTTTTTGTGACTGCACTTGGGGACACTTTCAAAGTTTTCCCAATTTTTCGGACTGACTGACCTTCATTTCTTAAAGTAATTATGGCCACTCGTTTTTCTTTACTTAGCTGCTTTTTTCTTGCCATAATACAAATTCTAACAGTCTATTCAGTAGGACTATCAGCTGCGTATCCACCTGACTTCTCCACAACGCAACTGATGGTCCCAACCCCATTTATAAGGCAAGAAATCCCACTTATTAAACCTGACAGGGCACACCTGTGAATTGAAAACCATTTCAGGTGACTACCTCTTGAATCTCATCAAGAGAATGCCAAGAGTGTGCAAAGCAGTAATCAAAGCAAAAGGTGGCTACTTTGAAGAACCTAGAATATGACATATTTTCAGTTGTTTCACACTTTTTTGTTATGTATATAATTCCACATGTGTTAATTCATAGTTTTGATGCCTTCAGTGTGAATCTACAATTTTCATAGTCATGAAAATAAAGAAAACTCTTTGAATGAGAAGGTGTGTCCAAACTTTTGGTCTGTACTGTACATACAGCCTGAACACAGAACAGGACAGGAATAAGATGTGGGAAGAACTCACGGAACACATGAAAGAGGTTTTCAAACAGAGGTCCTCCCTCCCCATAGCTGTAGCATGCAAACAAAAGAACAATGAGTCAGTTACTGACTTGTGGAAACAGTTCATAGACTGCTGGAAACACGAAGCAGATCTCACAGTGACTAACCAGTATAGTTTGGTTATCTTAACCTTTGTAAACAACCTATTGCCTAGTTTGATGCTTACCGTGAAATAGAACGTATCCTCCTGGACTTCTGATGACGTTGCGGATTTTGAAAAGCATGTATATAAGAAAGAGGCAGCAGGCTGTTTTGAGGTAAAGAGATCTATAACTACTCATGGGTATGCCGGCAACAGAAACAAGAGGGGATGGGGGAACAGGAAAAAGGCTATCATAGTCAAGATAACAGAGCTCCACCCCAGTCTCAGCAGAAAACTTACAGCCCAAATCAAATTCCTGAGCAGCAGCAGCCACCATCTTCAACTGTATGTTTTAAATGTGGTAAACAGGGACACTGGGCGAGGCAATGCCCGTTGCCCAGACAACAGCGATACTCAAATCCTGGCACTCAGCCCCAGGTAAGGGATAGCCGGAACCCAAGGTTTTCCATTGACTGGAACCAGCAGGGTCAACACTGATGCTGCCCAGAGGACGGTACCTCGACTTTTCACAAAACATTGTCATTCTCTTAACAGTAGCAGGGAAGAAGGTAGGTTTTATGGTAGATAACGGAGCCATATCCAGTGTCCTGTGTAGGGATCTTTACAAAGGTCCTTTAAGAAAGTCCGATCCTTCCATGAGAATTAATGGGGTTCTTACAAAAACATACAAAACTGACCCACTGACACTTAAAACCATAGACGGAGATTACATCACTGACCACACTTTCAGCATCATCCCTGAGTGTCCAGTAAACCTCTTAGGTAGAGATTTGTTCTGCAAGTTGAAACTCAAGGTTTTTGCATCTCAGGGAGGACTGGATGTGCGATCAGATCTCATACCTATTGCCAAAACATCATCATCATCATCATCATTTTTTCCTACACTCACCACATTTGAGTCACAAGAATTGGAGAACATTGACCCTAACCTGTGGTCATCCGGAGACTAAGACAAAGGATTCATTGACTGTACTCCATAGAGGGCCACACTCAGAGCAGATGCAACCATGGTGTACCAAAAACAATACCCACTATCGAAAGAGAAAATCGAAGGGTTAAAACTAGAGTTGAGCGAACACCTGGATGTTCGGGTTCGAGAAGTTCGAACTTTTTGGCACTAAAAAGGCTGTAAAATAGCCCAGGAAAGAGCTAGAGGGCTGCAAAAGGCAGCAAAATGTAGGTAATTCCCCTGCAAACAAATGTGGATAGGTAAATTAATTAAAATAAAAATAAAATAAATTAAAACTAACCAATATCAATTGGAGAGAGGTCTCATGGCAGAGAATCAGGCTTCATGTCACCCACCACTAGAACAGGCCACTGTCAGATATTTAGGCCCCGGCACCCAGACAAAAGAAGAGAGGTCCCATAACAGAGAATCAGGCTTCATGTCATAGCAGAGAATCAGGCTCCATGTCATAGCAGAGAATCAGGCTTCATGTCATAGCAGAGAATCAGGCTTCACGTCACCCACCACTGGAACAGGCCATTGTCAGACATTTAGGCCCCGGCACCCAGACAGAGGAGAGAGGTCCCATAGCAGAGATTCAGGCTTCATGTCATAGCAGAGAATCATGCTTCATGTCACCCAACACTGGAACAGGCCACTGTCAGATATTTTTAGGCCCCGGGACCCAGACAGAGGAGAGAGGTCCCATAGCAGAGATTCAGGCTTCATGTCATAGCAGAGAATCATGCTTCATGTCACCCAACACTGGAACAGGCAACTGTCAGATATTTTTAGGCCCCAGCACCCAGACAGAGGAGAGAGGTCCCATTCAACTTTGGGTTGCCCCGCAATATAATGGTAAAATGAAAATAAAAAGAGGATTGAATGAGGAAGTGCCCTGGAGTACAATAATATATGGTTAAGGGGAGGTAGTTATAAATGTCTAATCTGCACAAGGGATGGACAGGTCCTGTGGGATCCATGCTTGGTTCATTTTTATGAACGTCAGCTTGTCCACATTGGCTGTAGACAGGCGGCTGCGTTTGTCTGTAATGACGCCCCCTGCCGTGCTGAATACACGTTCAGACAAAACGCTGGCCGCCGGGCAGGCCAGCACCTCCAAGGTATAAAAGGCTAGCTCTGGCCACGTGGACAATTTGGAGACCCAGAAGTTGAACGTGTGCACACGTCGTACTGTTCCACCATGTTAGTGAAATGTTGCCTCCTGCTAACACGTTCCGTATTAGGTGGTGGTGCAGTTAGCTGTGGCGTGTTGACAAAAATTTTCCACATCTCTGCCATGCTAACCCTGCCCTCAGAGGAGCTGGCCGTGACACAGCTGCGTTGGCTTCCTCTTGATCCTCCTCTGCCTTCGCCTTGGGCTTCCACTTGTTCCCCTGTGACATTTGGGAATGCTCTCAGTAGCGCGTCTACCAACGTGCGCTTGTACTCGCGCATCTTCCTATCACGCTCCAGTGCAGGAAGTAAGGTGGGCACATTGTCTTTGTACCGTGGATCCAGCAGGGTGGCAATCCAGTAGTCCGCACACGTTAAAATGTGGGCAACTCTGCTGTCGTTGCGCAGGCACTGCAGCATGTAGTCGCTCATGTGTGGCAGGCTGCCCAGAGGTAAGGACAAGCTGTCCTCTGTGGGAGACCTATTGTCATCATCCTGCGTTTCCCCCCAGCCACGCACCAGTGATGGGCCCGAGCTGTGTTGGGTGCCACCCCGCTGTGAACATGCTTCATCCTCATCCTCCTCCACCTCCTCCTCGTCCTCCAGTAGTGGGCCCTGGCTGGCCACATTTGTACCTGGCCTCTGCTGTTGCAAAAAGCCTCCCTCTGAGTCACTTCGAAGAGACTGGCCTGAAAGTGCTAAAAATGACCCCTCTTCCTCCTCCTCCTCCTCCTCCTCCTGGGCCACCTCCTCTTCCATCATCGCCCTAAGTGTTTTCTCAAGGAGACATAGAAGTGGTATTGTAACGCTGATAACGGCGTCATCGCCACTGGCCATGTTGGTGGAGTACTCGAAACAGCGCAACAGGGCACACAGGTCTCGCATGAAGGCCCAGTCATTGGTGGTGAAGTGGTGCTGTTCCGCAGTGCGACTGACCCATGCGTGCTGCAGCTGAAACTCCACTATGGCCTGCTGCTGCTCGCACAGTCTGTCCAGCATGTGCAAGGTGGAGTTCCACCTGGTGGGCACGTCGCATATGAGGCGGTGAGCGGGAAGGCCGAAGTTACGCTGTAGCACAGACAGGCGAGCAGCGGCAGGATGTGAACGCCGGAAGCGCGAACAGACGGCCCGCACTTTATGCAGCAGCTCTGACATGTCGGGGTAGTTGTAAATGAACTTCTGCACCACCAAATTCAGCACATGCGCCAGACAAGGGATGTGCGCCAAACCGGCTAGTCCCAGAGCTGCAACGAGATTTCGCCCATTATCGTACACCAGCAGGCCGGGCTTGAATCTCACCGGCAGCAACCACTCGTCAGTCTGTTGTTCTATACCCCGCCACAACTTCTGTGCGGTGTGGGGCCTGTCCCCCAAACATATGAGTTTCAGAATGGCCTGCTGACGTTTACCCCGGGCTGTGCTGAAGTTGGTGGTGAAGGTGTGTGGCTGACTGGATGAGCAGGTGGAAGAAGAGGAGGAGGAAGCCGAGTAGGAGGAGGAGGCAACAGGAGGCAAAGAATGTGGCCCTGCGATTGATGGCGGCGGAAGGACGTGCGCCAAACAGCTCTCCGCCTGGGGCCCAGCCGCCACTACATTTACCCAGTGTGCAGTTAGGGAGATATAGCGTCCCTGACCGTGCTTACTGGTCCACGTATCTGTGGTTAGGTGGACCTTGCCACAGATGGCGTTACGCAGTGCACACTTGATTTTATCGTATACTTGGTTGTGCAGGTAAGGCACGGCTCTCTTGGAGAAGTAGTGGCGGCTGGGAACAACATACTGTGGGACAGCAAGCGACATGAGCTGTTTGAAGCTGTCTGTGTCCACCAGCCTAAATGACAGCATTTCATAGGCCAGTAGTTTAGAAATGCTGGCATTCAGGGCCAGGGATCGAGGGTGGCTAGGTGGGAATTTACGTTTTCTCTCAAATGTTTGTGAGATGGAGAGCTGAACGCTGCCATGTGACATGGTTGAGATGCTTGGTGACGGAGGTGGTGGTGTTGGTGGTACATCCCCTGTTTGCTGGGCGGCAGGTGCCAACGTTCCTCCAGAGGCGGAGGAAGAGGCCGAGGCGGCAGCAGCAGAAGATGTAGCAGGGGGAGCCTGAGGATAAAATAAGGTTTTTAAGGTGTTTACTCCACTGCAGTTCATGCTTTGCATGCAGGTGCCTGGTCATGCAGATTGTGCTAAGGTTCAGAACGTTAATGCCTCGCTTCAGGCTCTGATGGCACAGCGTGCAAACAACTCGGGTCTTGTCGTCAGCACATTGTTTGAAGAAGTGCCATGGCAGGGAACTCCTTGAAGCTGCCTTTGGGGTGCTCGGTCCCAGATGGCGGCGGTCAGTAGCAGGCGGAGTCTCTTGGCGGCGGGTGTTCTGCTTTTGCCCACTGCTCCCTCTTTTGCTACGCTGTTGGCTCGGTCTCACCACTGCCTCTTCCTCAGAACTGTGAAAATCAGTGTCACGACCTTCATTCCATGTGGGGTCTAGGACCTCATCGTCTCCTGCATCGTCTTCCACCCAGTCTTGATCCATGACCTCCTGTTCAGTCTGTACACTGCAGAAAGACGCAGCAGTTGACACCTGTGTTTCGTCATCATCAGAGACGTGCTGAGGTGGTATTCCTATATCCTCATCATCAGGAAACATAAGTGGTTGTGCGTCAGTGCATTCTATGTCTTCCACCGCTGGGGAAGGGCTAGGTGGATGCCCTTGGGAAACCCTGCCAGCGGAGTCTTCAAACAGCATAAGAGACTGCTGCATAACTTGAGGCTCAGACAGTTTCCCTGGTATGCATGGGGGTGATGTGACAGACTGATGGGCTTGGTTTTCAGGCGCCATCTGTGCGCTTTCTGCAGAAGACTGGGTGGGAGATAATGTGAACGCTCTGGATCCACTGTCGGCCACCCAATTGACTAATGCCTGTACCTGCTCAGGCCTTACCATCCTTAGAATGGCATTGGGCCCCACCAAATATCGCTGTAAATTATGGCGGCTACTGGTACCTGAGGTAGTTGGTAAACTAGGACGTGTGGCTGTGGCAGAACGGCCACGTCCTCTCCCAGCACCAGAGGGTCCACTAACACCACCACGACCATGTCCGCGTCTGCGTCCCTTACTAGATGTTTTCCTCATTATTACCGTTCACCACAATAACAAAAATATTATTTGGCCCAATGTATTGAATACAAATTCAGGCCTTTTTTTACAGACACCTAACACTATCTGGCTATTTATTTAGGTACCGTATTACACTAATAAAGGCACAGCAGTAACGACAGATTTAGCTGAATATAAATTTGAGGCCTTGTATTTAGGCGCTGGATGACAGGTATACATTTACGGACAGAATTAGACTTGGAATTGTACAGTAGTGTGTGTGTGAAGTTATTGAGAATGACCCTATATGCACCTTGAAACTAATATACCCTTTTAGGGATAGATTTAAAGTAGGCCTGATACAGCAGAAACCAATAATTTAGAGAATTGCTAAATTGGGAATTGTATTTCAACCCAGAACAAAAACTGTGCTTTGACGGACACTAAATAACTTGCCCAGCCACAGCAATAACCACAGATTTAGATGAATATAAATTTGAGGCCTATTATTTAGACGCTGAGTGACAGGTATACGTTTACACACAGAATTAGACTTGGAATTGCACAGTAGCGTGTGTGTGAAGTTATTGAGAATGACCCTATCTGCACCTTGAATCTAATATACCCTTTTAGGGATAGATTTAAAGTAGGCCTGATACAGCAGAAACCACTAATTTAGAGAATTGCTAAATTGGGAATTGTATTTCAACCCAGAACAAAAACTGTGCTTTGAAGGACACTAAATAACTTGACCAGCCACAGCAATAATGACAGATTTAGATGACTATAAATTTGAGGCCTATTATTTAGGCGCTGGGTGACAGGTATACGTTTACACACAGAATTAGACTTGGAATTGCACAGTAGCGTGTGTGTGAAGTTATTGAGAATGACCCTATCTGCACCTTGAATCTAATATACCCTTTTAGGAATAGATTTATAGTAGGCCTGATACAGCAGAAACAACTAATTTAGAGAATTGCTAAATTGGGAATTGTATTTCAACCCAGAACAAAAACTGTGCTTTGACGGACACTAAATAACTTGACCAGCCACAGCAATAATGACAGATTTTAATGAATATAAATTTGAGGCCTATTATTTAGCCGCTGGGTGACAGGTATACTTTTTTACACAGAATTAGACTTGGAATTGCACAGTAGCGTGTGTGTGAAGTTATTGAGAATGACCCTATCTGCACCTTGAATCTAATATACCCTTTTAGGGATAGATTTAAAGTAGGCCTGATACAGCAGAAACCACTAATTTAGAGAATTGCTAAATTGGGAATTGTATTTCAACCCAGAACAAAAACTGTGCTTTGACGGACACTAAATAACTTGACCAGCCACAGCAATAACGACAGATTTAGATGAATATAAATTTGAGAATGACCCTATCTGCACCTTGAATCTTATATACCCTTTTAATGAATAGATTTAAAGTAGCCTTAACACAGCAGAAACCACTAATTTAGAAAATTGCTAAGTTGGGAATTGTATTTCAACCCTGAACAAAAATATATCCTTTGCCAGACAGCAGACAGTATTACAATTGGCTGGCCACAACTGAAACACCAGATTTAGGGTACTGCTATTTTGGCAATTGTATATTACCCCTCAATAAAATAGCAAGCACAGCCAAGCCCCTGATGTAGGATATAGCCAAAAAATAACCACACTATTGATGGTTAAATGCACTTGGTGACAGCTTGCCCCTGATGTGGGATATAGCCAAAAAATGACCACACTATTGATGGTTAAATGCACTTGGTGACAGCTTGCCCCTGATGTAGGATATAGCCAAAAAATAACCACACTATTAATGGTTAAATGCACTTGGTGACAGCTTGACCCTGATGTAGGATATAGCCAAAAAATAACCACACTATTGATGGTTAAATGCACTTGGTGACAGCTTGACCCTTAAGTAGGATATAACCAAAAAATAACCACACTATTGATGGTTAAATGCACTTGGTGACAGCTTGACCCTGATGTAGGATATAGCCAAAAAATAACCACACTATTGATGGTTAAATGCACTTGGTGACAGCTTGACCCATATGTAGGATATAGCCAAAAATTAACCACACTATTGATGGTTAAATGCACTTGGTGACAGCTTGACCCTGATGTAGGATATAGCCAAAAAATAACCACACTATTGATGGTTAAATGCACTTGGTGACAGCTTGACCCTGATGTAGGATATAGCCAAAAAATAACCACACTATTGATGGTTAAATGTACTTGGTGGCAGCTTGTGCTGGCGCACCACAAGACACAAAATGGCCGCCGATCACCCCAGAAAAAAGTGACTGAAAAACGCTCTGGGCAGCCTAAAAACAGTAAGCAATTGAATAGCAGCAGTTCAATGATCCACAGCTGTAGATCGATCACTGAATTAAGTCTTTTGGAGGAGTTAATCACTACCTAATCTCACCCTAACATTGCAGCTGCAACCTCTCCCTACACTGATCAGAGCAGAGTGACTTGCGGCGCTACGTGACTCCAGCTTAAATAGAGGCTGGGTCACATGCTGCACTGGCCTATCACAACCATGCCAATAGTAGGCATGGCTGTGACGGCCTCTTGGGGCAAATAGTATGACGCTTGTTGATTGGCTGCTTTGCAGCCTTTTAAAAAGCGCCAAGAAAGCGACGAACACCGAACCCGAACCCTGACTTTTACGACTGTTGTTCGGGTTCGGGTCCGTGTCACGGACACCCCAAAATTCGGTACGAACCCAAACTATACAGTTCGGCTTCGCTCATCCCTATTCTAGATACATAAAATAATAAATGCTGTGTACACAATGTTGTTCCAATAAATTCTACAATGTACAGATGTACAATAGAAAATATCACAATCATCCAGTGGATGCCAAGTACACTGTTCACCAGTTTAGATTCTACACCACGGGTACCTAAGCCATTACAGTTGACAACACCTCGCTTTAGGCCCCCAAAATCCCAACGCGTTTTGCCCACAGTAATTATTTGGGCTCCTCAGGGGACACCTTAGTACAGTGTCCCAATAGTCATCATGTATAAATAAAGATCTATTATCTCACTGATGACAATACATATATGATAGAATATCGTTCACAGCAAACAATTATAACAATAAGCTATATATCTAGTCTGACCCAGAGATACTCCTCCACATCTATGTTAATGCATGAGGTTCACAGAAGCTCAAAGATGCATGGTGCATAAAATATTTTGTGCCCATAACATATCAGTGATACTTGCGTGCCCAGAGACAAGCACCCAGAATAATCCCATAGGGTAACTAGTGAGTGTAGTTACTGCACTTTTTGTGTCATCAGGCCGCATACCCAATATTCTATAAAGAGAGAAGTCACAGTTAGAATTCAATAGTTCAGTACCAACCTTCAAGCCCGATGGTCAAAATGGCACTCCGTGCTGGAACACACCTGCATCGGTACCTCAGTAGATAAAAATGAGGTTGCAGAAGCTGGTTCCATTATGCTGTTTAAATACACCACCAAACTACAGAGGGGGAGGACCCAATTACCTCCCTGTGTAACGCCCTGCGCCATACTCCATAGCTGCACCAGGCATAGCGTCGCATAGTGACATAATGCGCGTCACATACAGTACAGACCAAAAGTTTGGACACACCTTTTCATTCAAAAAGTTTTCTTTATTTTCATGACTATGAAAATTGTACATTCACACTGAAGGCATCAAAACTATGAATTAACACACGTGGAATTATATACATAACAAAAAAGTGTGAAACAACTAAAAATATGTCATATTCTAGGTTCTTCAAAGTAGCCACCTTTTGCTTTGATTACTGTTTTGCACACTCTTTGCATTCTCTTGATGATCTTCAAGAGGTAGTCACCTGAAATGGTTTTCACTTCACAGGTGTGGCCTGCCAGGTTTAATAAGTGGGATTTCTTGCCTTATAAATGGGGTTGGGACCATCAGTTGCGTTGTGGAGAAGTCAGGTTGATACACAGCTGATAGTCTTACTGAATAGACTGTTAGAATTTGTATTATGGCAAGAAAAAAGCAGCTAAGTAAAGAAAAACGAGTGGCATCCGTTACTTTAAGAAATGAAGGTTAGTCAGTCCAAAAAATTGGGAAAACTTTGAAAGTGTCCCCAATTGCAGTCACAAAAACTATCAAGCGCTACAAAGAAACTGGCTCACATGCCAATCGCCCCAGGAAAGGAAGACCAAGTGTTACCTCTGCTGCGGAGGATAAGTTCATCCGAGTCACCAGCCTCAGAAATTGCAGGTTAACAGCAGTCAGATTAGAGACCAGGTCAATGCCACACAGAGTTCTAGCAGCAGACACATCTCTAAAACACCTGTTAAGAGGAGACTGTGTGAATCAGGCCTTCATGGTAGAATATCTGCTAGGAAACCACTGCTAAGGACAGGCAACAAGCAGAAGAGACTTGTTTGGGCTAAAGAACACAAGGAATGGACATTAGACCAGTGGAAATCTGTGCTTTGGTCTGATGAGTCCAAATTTGAGATCTTTTGTTCCAACCACCGTGTCTTTGTGCGACGCAGAAAAGGTGAACGGATGGACTCTACATGCCTGGTTCCCACCGTGAAGCATGGCGGAGGAGGTGTCATGGTGTGGGGGTGCTTTGCAGGTGACACTGTTGGGGATTTATTCAAAATTGAAGGCATACTGAACCAGCATGGCTACCACAGCATTTTGCAGCGGCATGCTATTCCATCCGATTTGCGTTTAGTTGGACCATCATTTATTTTTCAACAGGACAATGACCCCAAACACACCTCCAGGCTGTGTAAGGGCTATTTGACCATGAAGGAGAGTGATGAGGTGCTGCGCCAGATGACCTGGCCTCCACAGTCACCGGACCTGAACCCAATCGAGATGGTTTGGGGTGAGTTGGACCACAAAGTGAAGGCAAAAGGGCCAACAAGTGCTAAGCATCTCTGGGAACTCCTTCAAGACTGTTGGAAGACCATTTCAGGTGACTACCTCTTGAAGCTCATCAAGAGAATGCCAAGAGTGTGCAAAGCAGTAATCAAAGCAAAAGGTGGCTACTTTGAAGAACCTAGAATATTACATATTTTCAGTTATTTCACAATTTTTGTTATGTATATAATTCCACATACGTTAATTCATAGTTTTTATGCCTTCAGTGTGAATCTACAATTTTCATAGTCATGTCAAAATAAAGAAAACTCTTTGAATGAGAAGGTGTGTCCAAACTTTTGGTCTGTACTGTAAATACCCAATCTCTCACATGACGAAGCCACACACTGCCAGTCATGTGATGCCACAACATCAGCACCTGGTATAACGTTGCCAGCTAAGGTCATATGATCGGTAGTGTTGAGCGCGAATATTCGAAAAGCAAATTTTTTTAGCGAATATCGCAACTTTGCGATTTCGCGAATATTTCGAATAGAGTGCTATATATTCGTAAAAAATATATATATTTTTTTTCTTTAACAAAATTACAGTACACATATAATTGATTGTTTCCCAAAGGTCCAAAAGCTCAGATCTTACTCACATTGCCTAGAAAGTGATTGAGGTGCGAATCTTCGTAAGGCGATTATATTAGCGCACAGGTGAATATCGGCACTTGTCCCAGAACAGAGGCAAAGGGCTTTGCATTCATACATTAGTGAATTGAGTTGCGAATCTTCGTAAGGCGATTATATTAGCGCACATGCGAATATCTACACTTGTCCCCACTACAGAGAGGCAAAGGCCTCTGCATTCATATAGTATAGCACCATATTCGCGAATATTTAGAACTTCGAAAAATTCGATTGACGAATATTCGTATTTTTTATTTTAGTTTCCACTGTACAGATTACATTGATCTGTACTCTGTCAACTACTGTCATCACCCCCCACTGTATCTCGATTGATTCCCAAAAGTCCAAAAGCTCAGATCTTACTCACATTGCCTAGAATGTGATTGAGGCGCGAATCTTCGTAAGGCGATTATTTTAGCGCATAGGCGAATATCGGCACTTGTCCCAGAACAGAGTTAAAGGGCTTTGCATTCATACATTAGTGAATTGAGTTGTGAATCTTCGTAAGGCGATTATATTAGCACACATGCGAATATCTACACTTGTCCCCAGAACAGAGAGGCAAAGGCCTGTGCATTCATATAGTATAGCACCATATTCGCGAATATTTAGAACTTCGAAAAATTCGATTTACGAATATTCATATTTTTTATTTTAGTTTCCACCTTACAGATTACATTGATCTGTACTCTGTCAACTACTGTCATCACCCCCCACTGTATCTCGATTGATTCCCAAAAGTCCAAAAGCTCAGATCTTACTCACGTTGCCTAGAAAGTGATTGAGGCGCGAATTTTAGTAGAGCGATTTTATTAGCGCACATGCGAATATCGGCTCTTCGTGAGGACACTAATCCCTCCCTCATTTTAGATTGTGGGCCAATGAGAAGGAGCCCAACAGGTTAGCAACATCCCTAGCAACCAATCAGAAAGTTGCCCACCCCATTACTATATAAGATTTTGTCACGGCAGCCATTTTGTGCAGTTTCATGTGGTGGTGATTGAGAGAGGAGCTTAGAACTGTGCAGTGCTTTGCTTTTTTAAAAGCAAATTCTAAATCGAATTAATTGTTGAATCTGATAGTTTTAGATAGGGTAGTTTAGTGTAGCTGATAGGATAAAGATTAGGGTACAGAGTTAGGAGAAAAATAATCATTTATTTAGGTTAGTGAATAGATTAGTGTAGCTGATAGTTTCTAGTGCAGGGTGCAGTGTAGGGCCTAGTTAGGAGAAAAATAATCATTTATTTAGGTTAGGTAATAGTGTAGCCGATAGGTTAAAGATTAGGGTACAGAGTTAGGAGAAAAATAATCATTATTTTTAGGTTAGTGAATAGATTAGCTGATAGTTTCTAGTGCAGGGTGCAGTGTAGGGCATAGTTAGGAGAAATATAATAATTTATTTAGGTTAGTGAATAGATTAGTTAGCTGATAGTTTCTAGTGAAGGGTGTAGGTTAGTTATAGTGTAGGCTTTAGTTGTTTTTTTTTGTTTTCTAGTTTAGTATAGTGTCTGTAATAAAAAAAAAAGTTTATTAGTTTTCGTTTATTACTGTTTAGTTTGTGTCGTGTCAGTGTCTACGTCCTGTGTTAGTTAAAAAAAAAAAAGACAAAAAAAGTTTATTAGTTTTCGTTTATTACTGTTTAGTTTGTGTCGTGTCAGTGTCTACGTCCTTTGTTAGTTAAAAAAAAAAAGACAAAAAAAAGTTTATTAGTTTTAGTGTTTTTCTTTTACTGGTTATTCCGTGTTTTTTGTCCACGTCAGTGTCTACGTCCTTTGTTAGTTAAAAAAAAAAAAGACAAAAAACAGTTTATTAGTTTTCGTTTATTACTGTTTAGTTTGTGTCGTGCCAGTGTCTACGTCCTTTGTTAGTTAAAAAAAAAAAAGAAAGACAAAAAAAAGTTTATTAGTTTTAGTGTTTTTCTTTTACTGGTTATTTGGTGTATTGTCAGTGTCTACGTCCTTTGTTAGTTTAAAAAAATATATATATTTTTGTTGATTTATTATATATAAATTTGGTTTTCTTTATTGTACGACAGTCCCCATCCCAATAAACTTTTTCCCTAAATCACATTATATAATTTAATTTTTGTATAAATAAAAAAATAATAATAATGAGGTCTTCACGATCAAGCAGCAGGGGTAGGAGAGTAGTTGGTCCCAGTGCTGGACAGCTGCCAGCACGGGGCCGCTCCTCTACCCACCGAGGTGCAGACACAGGTGTCAGGGGCGTCCGCCTTATTCGTGATTTTTTTTGCCACTGGCAGCAGGAGAATTACCTCACAGGATGCCGAGGAAGTTATGTCTCTTGTGGCACAAGCCAGTGCCACAGAGTCCTCTGCCCCGGCTCCGAGCAGCAGCTGCACTTCGTCTCCTGTAGGACCAACCCCCAGCCCCCAAGAATCGTCCCTGCTCCTGTTTGACAGCGACAGTGAGAGGGACACCTTGGGGGAGGTAATGCAGGAGGCTGATTTGCACTTCAGTCCTGAGGGTCAGGACCTTATGGAAGGGATGGAGGAGGAGATGGAGGGGGTACCACCTGTATGTACCCCAGTGACATCCCTTCCAACAGGTGCGGGCGGTTTCAGCCAGCGAAACCCCACACCTAGTCAGACCCAGGCGTCAGCGAAGGGACAGAGGAGCCAGGTCAGGGGCCCCACTTCTGCTTTTCCCCTCAGTCCACCACTGGTTGGCCCTGTGTCTGACATATCGGGGGACGAAGAGGAGGGTGACAGAGAATGGGTGCCACCTCCCTTGTCAGGCATCAGCAGCACTGATGAGGAGGCAGGTAGGCACCAGAGGCAAATGGTGCGACAGGTTGCCAGTGAGCCCAGCGTCAGGGGCTCCACTGGTAATGGCAGTAGGAGGAGGCAGCAGCAGCCAGCTCCACCTGTCCGCACCGAGCCCGAGCAGGCGCAAGTCAGCACCGCCATGCGCCTGTGCCATGCCAGGGTGAGGAGAGGGAGGTCTGCGGCTTGGCTGGGTACCACTGCCCTCACCCAGCACTTACGAGTCAACCACTGGCGGGAGTGGGAACAGATGCGGGGTGGTCATAGCAGTGGCGCCACCAGCAGTGCGCAGGGGACAGCAGCTCCTGCCACTGTTCTGCAGCCACCCCAACCACTTCCAACAAGGCGTTCCCACTCCCCCGCTCCCTCTCCTAGAGGTACTAGTACCGGCAGCCAGACCTCTGCCTCCACCGTACCCTTCTCTATGTCCTCCACTGCCGTCCGGCGCCAGCCCGCGGTTGCTGACCTTTTTGAACGCACCGCGCCCTATGCCCCCAGGGACCAATGCATGCGTTCACTCAATAGGCTCCTGGCAAGGGTTATCGCCCAACATCTGCTGCCCTTCAATCTTGTGGACAGCAATCCATTCCGGCAGATGTTGGAGCAGGCACAACCCAGATGGCGTGTCCCCAGCCGCCATTTCTTTGCCAGGACTGGCGTCCCTGCCCTACACCAGCACATTGTGCAGAAGGTATCCCTGTCGCTGGATCATGCTGTCAGTGACAGGGTGCATCTGACAATGGATGCTTGGACCAGCAGGCATGGGCAGGGACGCTATATCAGTTTTACTGCCCATTAGGTTTCCCTCCGAGGCGCCAGGGAGGGAAAGGCGGCATCTGAGTTTGTGGTGCCGCCCCGGGGTGTCCAGGGGAAAACTGCTGCTCTCCCCCCACAAGCCACTGTCTCCACCGCTGCTGAGCCCCCTAGCAAGCGTCCCGTAGCTACGCGAGTGTGGAGCACGTCCGCTGCCAGGCCGTGCTCCAGCTTGTGAGCTTAGGGAAACGGAGACACACTGGACCTGACGTTCTGGCCGCACTACAGGATCAGGTCTAGAAGTGGCTGACACCCCGAAGGCTCCAGGCAGGTATGGTTGTCTGTGACAACGGCAGCAACCTCCTCGCCGCCCTCCATGCTGGCAGTCTGACACACGTGCCCTGCATGGCACATGTCCTCAACCTAGTTGTGCAGAAATTCCTCCGAACATACGAAGGGTTGAGTGACATTGTGCCAAGGGTACAGAGGAATGCCAGCCACTTTAGACGCTCCCCAACTGCTGCCGCGTCCCTGTCCAAACTACAGCAGGACAACAGCCTGCCACCTCACAGGCTGATTGTGGACAGTGTGACGCGGTGGAACTCCACCCTCCACATGCTGGAGAGGTTGTGGGAGCAGCGAAGGGCGGTGAGGGAATACCTGCTGGACCAAGGCACTCCAGGGCCAGCACTACCACTCCCATACATCACAAATGCGGAATGGGGGCAGATACAGCAGGTCTGCCACGTGTTGGCCCCATTCGAGCAGACGACCAGGGTGGTCAGCGGGGAGCAGGTCGGCCTCAATGAGGTGCTCCCCTTAGTGTTCCTGCTGGACAGGACACTAGATCGCCTGCTCGAGGCTGGGGAGAGTGCCTTGTTGGAGCAAGAGGAGGCAGCAATGCTCCAACAAGACCAGGCCCAAGACGAGGAGGAGGAGGAAGAATTTGTAGACGTCCAGCAGTCTGAGCCTGGTCAGGAGGGAGAGACGGTGTTGGGGGCACCGTTAGTCCGGGGGTGGGGCAGCTCCGACCGGGAGCAGCAGCAACAGCAGCAGGAGGACCAAGAAGTCATGGTCCTGGGCAGCCATGAACAGTCACAGCGGGCTGTCCTCTTCCCTATGGCTGCCCACATGCTGCGATGCCTCCGGAGGGACCCCCGGATCAAGAGAATCAAGGAGAGGGAAGATTATTGGTTGGCCACCCTTTTAGACCCTCGCTGCAAGGGGAAACTGGAGCAGTTCATCCCAGCCAGCCGTAGACAGGCCTGGATCAACTGCGGGCCTGTCTGATCAAGCGGCTGGAGCAGGCCAACCCTCGGCCTCACGCTCCAGTTCTCCCCGCCCATCTCACCCAGCAGGTGGCTGGCCCCAGCAGCACCAGCCGAGCAGGTGACCTTATGGGTGAGATGCGGTCGTTCTACCAGTCTGCGCGACCCAGTAGCAGAAGCAGCAGCAGTCACCACCAGCGGCTGGCCCTCATGGTGGCAGACTACATGGGGTCCGTTGGTGCTTCCGACAGCATGAGCACCGACGACCCCATGGAGTACTGGGTTGCCAGGCTGGACACCTGCCGCGAGCTCGCTCAGTATGCGCTGGAGTTACTATCTTGCCCCCCCTCCAGCGTACTGTCTGAGCGGACATTTAGCGCGGCAGGTGGGGTGGTCACGGACAAGCGGACCCGTCTGTCCACAGACTCAGTGGACAGACTTACATTCATTAAAATGAATGAGTCCTGGATCGGCAGTGACTTCTTGGCCCCCGCTGTCGGTTCAGGCTGTTGAAGGGTCCCTTAATTTTTTTTTAAATATTTATTTATATATTTACTTATTTATATATTATAAATGTGTAATTATGAAATTTGTCTAATTTGTATTTATTGTTGTGTATGAATTATTAAATTATTGATGAATTATTAAATCTTATTATTTATGTATATATTACTTTTTAATTATAGCTTTTATTTAATATTATTAATTTTAATGATTTGATATATTATTAGATTAATTTATTTACTTAATGTAATTTGACTTAAATTGATTGTTACCAATCCAAAAACTAAAGATAAATTAAGTAGACACGCCGCATGCATCGGTAGTCAACAATTTATTCTTTAAGGCATATTGAGTCAGTATCAGAACACTGCGGCTACACCGACAGCCTAACCGTGTGATGATTCCTACACGCCAGAGGGCACTAGTAGTGGTGGTGTTTATCAGCGGCTATCTCATCCTCCTTTTGTCTGTGAGGAGTAATGGGTACGGCCGCTCTCCACACCCATACATGATCTTCAGCGCACACACGCTGTGCTCCAGGCCCACGACTGGACCTATCCATCCTGTGCCCGCATGAGCACAGAAGGCACTGATGAGGCAGCTCTCCTGGGCCAGGGTCTTGAAGTGTCCCTTGCTCATGCGCCTGGATTAGTTCACCTTCTCATCATCGAAGACTCAGCTGCGTTCCCCTGGCTGCTGTGGGTGTCACAGGTGTTTGGGTTCAATGCGCATCCTTGATGAACTATTGCAAGTCATAGTGCTGAACAAGACTTTAAATGCGAGGCTTGTCTACAACCCGGGTTCAAACAGCCAGTGGCAGACAAATACAAATAAATTAGGCCTGTTTACCACTGTCGTGTGTGTGCTCCATTTTCTGTATTGCTGAACGCATTTGCGGAACAGCAATACACGGCTGCCGTTCCGTGGTCATTCCGCATCACGGATGCGGACATATTAACTTCAATGTGTCTTCAAATTTGCAGATGCGGAACAGAACCCTACGGAAGCACTATGGTATTTTTCCCTGTGTAATTCCATTCTGCTAAAATATAGATCATGTGCTATCTTTTTGCGTAACGGCCGGATCGCGTACCGATTTAAGTGAATTGGTCTGCGATCCGCTGGGGCTGCCCCACGTACTGGGCTCGTGTACTGCGGACTGCATTTTGTGGGCCGCAGCACGACAAGGGGGCGCACACGCCCGTGGGAAAGAGGCATTTAAGGTGATGACGGGGAAAGTGGGTCACCTTCTCTGTCATTCTGCAGAGTGCATTTTTGATTGTCATTAGAAGGAACACAGTTTAATAGAGTAACATAAAACTGCCGTTAAACTTACCGCGCATTACGATTGAATTAGTTTATCTTATTTTTATTTTTTTTAAGATCAATTATTGTTCCTTTCCGCTCAAGATAAACCTACATGAATCATGTCCTATAACATTTTCAAGTATGGAGGAGTAGAATGATGCCGATCTTCCCTGTAGAGATGGGGTAGATAGAGATATGACGGTGGTCTGTACTGCTATAATATATTTCGTATGTTTGTAATGTATGTTTTTCTTGAACTGAAAGGAATAATAAGTTACAATAAAAGTACCAAAGAAATTAAGCACAGCTGTATTTGTAATGTGGTGAAAGTTTCATTGTAGTTCTATTTTACTCTATTAAACATAGTGCCTTTGCAAGAAACGCCAAAATGCACTCTGCTGAATGACAGAGAAAGTGCTCCACTTTGCCTGTCATCCCCTTAACTGTGAAGTTTGCAACCGGCTCTTAGAACACCCCCCCCCGGGTTGTAGACAAGCCTCGCATTTAAAGTCTTGTTCAGCACTATGACTTGCAATAGTTCATCAAGGATGCGCATTGAACCCAAACACCTGTGACACCCACAGCAGCCAGGGGAACGCAGCTGAGTCTTCGATGATGAGAAGGTGAACTAATCCAGGCGCATGAGCAAGGGACACTTCAAGACCCTGGCCCAGGAGAGCTGCCTCATCAGTGCCTTCTGTGCTCATACAGGCACAGGATGGATAGGTCCAGTCATGGGCCTGGAGCACAGCGTGTGCGCGCTGAAGATCATGTATGGGTGTGGAGAGCGGCCGTACCCATTACTCCTCACAGACAAAAGGAGGACGAGATAGCCGCTGATAAACACCACCACTACTAGTGCCCTCTGGCGTATAGGAATCATCACACGGTTAGGCTGTCTGTGTAGCCGCAGTGTTCTGATACTGACTCAATATGCTTTAAAGAATAAATTCTTGACTACCGATGCATGCAGCGTGTCTACTTAATTTATCAATACTTTATGGTGTGGAAGCAAAATCTTAATATAATCAAAATAATCATTCTAGAATGCCAAATCTTTTAATTATTATGCATGTCATCACATTTCCTCAGCACACTGAATACCTGCTGCTGTCAGAGTTGCATTTTTTTTTAAGTTATGGGCTTACCATGGCCTGTTGGTTTCCCATTCAGCAGTACACATTGCTGCTGCCAACTTTGAACGTGCTGCTGACTGACATGTCATATTTCATTTATGGGCTTACCATGGCCTGTTGGTTTCCCATTCAGCAGTACACATTGCTGCTGCCAACTTTGAACGTGCTGCTGACTGACATGTCATATTTCATTTATGGGCTTACCATGGCCTGTTGGTTTCCCATTCAGAAGTACACATTGCTGCTGCCAACTTTGAACGTGATGCTGTCTAAAATGTCATATTTCATTTGGGCTTACCATGGCCTGTTGGTTTCCCATTCAGCAGTACACATTGCTGCTGCCAACTTTTAACGTGCTGCTGACTGACATGTCATATTTCATTTATGGGCTTACCATGGCCTGTTGGTTTCCCATTCAACAGTACACATTGCTGCTGCCAACTTTGAACGTGATGCTGTCTAAAATGTCATATTTCATTTATGGGCTTACCATGGCCTGTTGGTTTCCCATTCAGCAGTACACATTGCTGCTGCCAACTTTTAACGTGCTGCTGACTGACATGTCATATTTCATTTATGGGCTTACCATGGCCTGTTGGTTTCCCATTCAGAAGTACACATTGCTGCTGCCAACTTTGAACGTGATGCTGTCTAAAATGTCATATTTCATTTATGGGCTGCTTACCATGGCCTGTTGGTTTCCCATTCAGCAGTACACATTGCTGCTGCCAACTTTTAACGTGCTGCTGACTGACATGTCATATTTCATTTATGGGCTTACCATGGCCTGTTGGTTTCCCATTCAGAAGTACACATTGCTGCTGCCAACTTTTAACGTGCTGCTGACTGACATGTCATATTTCATTTATGGGCTTACCATGGCCTGTTGGTTTCCCATTCAGCAGTACACATTGCTGCTGCCAACTTTAAACGTGATGCTGTCTAAAATGTCATATTTCATTTATGGGCTTACCATGGCCTGTTGGTTTCCCATTCAGCAGTACACATTGCTGCTGCCAACTTTTAACGTGCTGCTGACTGACATGTCATATTTCATTTATGGGCTTACCATGGCCTGTTGGTGTCCCATTCAGCAGTACACATTGCTGCTGCCAACTTTTAACGTGCTGCTGACTGACATGTCATATTTCATTTATGGGCTTACCATGGCCTGTTGGTTTCCCATTCAGCAGTACACATTGCTGCTGCCAACTTTGAACGTGATGCTGTCTGTCCTGATAAGTTATTCAGAGCTATGTTTAGGCCTTATACTAGACATTTTCCATCTTCCATCCTGTTGATGCTGCTATTGAATTTGCTGATCAGGCAAATTTTTGTTTAGTCCTTACACTATATCATTATATTTAAATGTTGATTATGCATTTCCTACTGAGTTGTGCCAAGATATGTTTAGACTTTATGCTCGACCATTTCAAACTTCCATCTAGTTGATGCTGCATCTGTCTGTCCTGAACATGTAGTTCTAATTACTGTTTATTCTCCAATTTTAACATTAAATTATGATGCTGCCTATCCTGCAGGGTTAGGCGAACTTGGTGTAGACCTTTTACTATGGTGTTTACATTTACCTGCTTTTGTCTGCCCTGTTCCTGCAGAGTTTAGTTTAGCTATGTGTGGCCTTTAGACAACAGATTTTCCTATTTTAATGGTAGTTTCAGTAGTTATCCTTAATTGTTTGGCCCTTTGATTTGTATGCCTTCTACTGTTGCGTTACTATTTTACTGCTACTGTCTGGCCTAATGCTGCCAAGTAATGTGTCTGAAATATAGTAAATTATTAAAATCTAACTGTGGATTTTTTTTTTCAAGATCATGCAAAGGAGAACCAGCATGGACCACTTATTAGCCCTTGTAATATGACAAGTATTGTGTATTATTATTTTCATAAAATGGTGTTCATGTTTAATATTTGCGAATGTGCACTATTCATCGTATATTGGCAAGAATTTGATTGGAACATAGATAGAATAAAAATGTTTTCATTTAATACATTCATGCGGTTTTACGCTTCATTCACCAAAATAATTTATTTTGTTTTATTTTATTTAACATTTTTTAATTTTGCTTTAATTGGGTTGTTGGCGTCCATGTTGTGGTTCTTACTTTAGCAAGGTGGGGACCGCATGTGGGCTTCCATTTTCAAAAGGTTTTGTGCACTTAACATTGTACAAGACTGATTGATAAACCTAATAAACGTTTTTTGTTTTATTTATTATTTTAATACGGACTTAGGTTCTAACATGGTGTTGTCGGTTGTCCTGGAAAGGATGCCTGGCTTCCGTGTTGACCTCTCTACATGGTTGGGTGTTACTGGCGTTATACTCATCCGTGTGGTAATCCGGTTTTGGTAATGGAGCGTTATTGCCACATGTATATATAGATATATACATTTATATGTAATCTTACTTCTTGACATTTATATAATGATTATTTTCACATGCTAGTGTAATATAATAATAGACTTTAATCTTTCAAAATTAACTGCTGACAGAATAATAATCTTGAAGCCATGTCACCATTTTGTGAGTGATTCTACTCATTGCATCACATGTTGATGTCTTTATTGAGGAAGCTATGTTCCATGTCCAGTTTAACAAACGGACACTATATCAGATTCTTGCTAGTTATTTCTTTGCTGACTCATCAATTGTTTCCTTTTTTTTTTTTCAGACACATTTGATGTTTCAAATTTTTAAAAATAATGGAACTAATATAACTTAAGACAATTTTACAATGCAATATTGTCTTATTGAGGTTGAAATTTGGATCACAGTATTGATAGTTTGATACTTTTTTTAATATAAGATACTTTTTTTAAAGTATCAATTTATTTTTTGTTAAAATTTGTTTGATACTCTATATATATTTATTATACATTTTGAATGTTGATTTGTATTTTGTAATCTAAAGCTTTGTTCAATAATACATTTGAAAGGTAATAGTGTGTTCACACAAAGGTTAATTAATGTGCATTAAACAATAATTTTCTATTATAAATTACAGTCTTTTTTTTTTAGATGAATGATTTATTGTACAATGTTATATTGGCCTTTTCAATAAAATATAATAATAATGAATTGTTATAATTTTTTGATCTAAATAGTTTATTTTATTAGGACAACATTGTATATGTAAGTGATGAATACACATGCTGTAGTTGGGGGTTCAATCTTTTTTTTAATACTTTTATAATCGGTCTTCCACATCCCCATCTGTTAATAAATTTTGTCTGCTGCAATATAATAACTTGACACTCTCTATTACTGCTTAGTTATGCCAAACTTTGTGTAGTAATTAGAATACTACTTTAACTTACCTACTGCATGCTGATCTTGGCATGATACTTCAGAATTCTGTGTAGTCATTATACTCCACCGTTAGCAATGACTGCTTCTATTGTCCTGATCATTGAGAGTTATGTGTAGGCCGTATAATCCACTGTTAATATCTAGCTACTGCGGATTCTGCTGCTGTCTGTTCTGATCATGGCGAGTTAGCATTCAGCCTTTTGAGAATACACATTACCCCCTGCTGCCTGTCCTGCTGAGTTAGGATGAGATTATACTCGACCGTTAATATCTACCAGCTGCAGATGCTGTCTGTCATGATCATACAGAGTTATGTCAAGCTAGTTGTTTGTCCTTTGTAGCTATGTGAAGTCCTTATACAACACCGTCAGCTGTCCTGATAAAGTTGATTTTTCAATTTACTAATCAACCTACAATGTTAACTTTACCAACTGCTGCTGTCCAGATGAAGCTGACTTGTATGCCTCTGAATATAACGTTAGCTCTAACTGCTGCTGCTGTCCTGATCAAGTTGATTTGTTATGTATATACCTCATAATAAAACACTATAAATACCTGCTGCTCCTGCTGCTATACATTTAAAGGTGACTTGTAGCCCTCAGAATACTATAGCTCTACCTGCTGCTGTCTTGATCAAGTTGATTTGTTATGTATATGCCTCATAATACAACACTACCTGCTGCTGCTGTCATGAAAAAACGTATTTATGTGTTGGCCTTATACTACACTGTTAAGAAGTACCTACTGCTGTTGTCTGTCCAAACCCTGCTGACTTTAAACGTGGACTAAAGGCTCCTTTACTGATAAGTTTGCAGTTAAAATTAGACAAAAAACATAACCTTATAGAAAAATAAGTATGGAATCAATATAACTGAAGAAAACTTTTTTAATAACAAAATAAATAAAATAGGTTTAAGGCAAGTTTTGCAGTTGTTCCTGCAAGCCTGTGAGTTCCTTCAGGTCCTCTCCGTATTGGTCATGGAATTCCTGAAGCATCTTCTGCGATTTTCTGATGTGGGCTTGGAATTCCATGACTGTTTTCCTATGCCGCTGTTTCATTGTAGCAATTTTGGTTGCTATTTTCTTGATTACTGTTATGCAAACACAAAAAAAAATATCAATTAACAATAAGAGTCATTTGTTGAATTTTGTGTAGAATGTAGTTAAGTGCAGAGAATTTGAGTGTGATTTTTAAAGTATACCATAATAAATGTAGTTATATATTAGATTATTTAGTGACATTTTTAAATTAAATTTGTTGTGTTATATAATATTAGTTTATGTAGATTAAAGAGTTCTTGTGCATGTCTGTTGTTTGATATTACTGTGGTTTTTGTTGTCCCATTATTATTGTTACTTTTATGATCTTCATCACCTGCTATATAATTGTAGGGTGCAGTGTTTCATGACTTTCAAAATTGCTCCGTACTATTTTTGTGCCAAATATAAAATATTTGCCCTGGGGACAAAATGGTTCATTAACCGTGGTCTAATAGCTGATCTACTAGTCCAGAGCAGCTAGCCAATTATATAAAATAAGGCCTTTTCAAGTTTTTGTCAAACACCTGCTGTCTAGATCTCTCCTATTGGACGTATTTCAAAGACATAAGCATTGCTGCTACATAGCTGAAGGGGGGGGGGGTAAGTAGGTGTCATGTGGAGGTGACAAATGCTAAAAAAGACTGTACGACAGCACCTGTCGCCTTAGAGGTGAAGCAGGGGACAACAGTGTTTTGTTCCCATGCAATCGCTGATATTGGCTGTTACAACTCTACAGCCAATTAAATAAATTGACATATGTGGTGGTGTTCTGGTGAATTATATGCTAAAAGTGGAACTAAATGTGGGGTGCATTTAGTCCTGTAACCACTTATTTAATAAAAAACTGTGTGTAAATTCCTTTTTTTTTTTTTGTTGTCAATTTGAACAGTTTTTTCTAGAAGACAATCGATGGCTCATTATGTAAAATTGCGGATTGATCTAATTGCTTAGCATATTCATTGAGGGGTGTAGTTTGCCTAATTGAATCACTTTGTTTTGTTTTCAACTCTAGGGTCACATAAGGGTGTCTTCTCTTAACATGCGACATAGCTCCCAATTACCATTAATTTAAATCCTTTAGCCTAAAGCCATATTGTGCTCCTTGCAGTCTGAAGCCTGCTGTGCCACCAAAGTTAAGGGTTTTGTGCACAACTGTTTGTAAATATACATATTCTGTGTAATACGTTTAAGATTTTTTTATGATTTAAACACTACAATGTTTTCAAATAAAATAGTTTGTAATTTATAATTTGTTCAAATTATTTTGATTTTTTTAAACATTTTAATAGATTACCGTTGGACAATTAAATTGTTAACAGACTTTATAGAATAAATTTGGATTAAATAGAGGGTGTGTGGTTTCTGAAATGGGGTTATTTATTTGTCGCTGACACTATGTAGGCCACAAAAAGTGACTGCATAAACAAACTGTTATTGAATTATATTTCAGTTAATAAATTATCTAAACATGATATATGCATATGGCGATTGTAAACTTATACATTTATTTAATCTCTATTAATCTATATTGCAGCATCAAGTGAAATTTTTATTTTGATTATATAATTTTATTTCTAATATTTTTTTAGATTAGTTACTTTTTGAACAAAGATGCCATTAAAATTTGGACTAAATTTTACCACTGTCATGAAGTACAATGTGTAACGATAAGATAGAACTATGCCCGTGAAAAGTAAACTCGTTTTAAAGTTATTAGCACAAAAATAGATACCTTTTAATATTTAAGATTTTTTTTTAATTAGCGTTAAAGTAGAAATGGGCATGGGGTACTGAGGGTTAATATTTCTAAATATGTGATGTATACATAATTACAATGATGTGTGCACATATTTACCCTCCTGGTGCGGGGTGGTAACCAACGCCTGATCCTCTTCCTCAGGAGCTGGGGTGGCGATATCCTCCTCAGCAGGAGCTGGGCCAGATGTTTTTGGCCCTTCAGAGGGTCCGGGCTCGTCAGATGCCACCTTTAAAACATTCCCCACATCAGGTGGGTTGGTGGCACCTCTAAGACTGTGGGAGGGGCCCGCCTGCTCATCCTCCTCTGTGGAGACCACCACATCTAAATCCGCCGTGGTTATACGGCAGCGGACCGTTGGCACTGGAAGCCCTGTAATCACACAACGTTTGGATTTAGGCTCAATTTAAACGTCCGTAATGTGTTTTTCATATCCACCCACACCAAAAAAAAAAAAAAGGACACCGGCAATGTGCGTGACGCATTTTGAAGAACGCACGTCAATGGCAATAATATAATATGACTATTCTTGGCCTCAATTGAGGACAATAATACAAGGATTATTAATAAATATCATCCAAAATACAGCAAAAAGTATTTGTTAGAAGGTGTAAATATTATATTTAATGTTCACGTTATAAGATCGGATTGTATTGCGATTGTGGGTGGGGTCTGATCAATCGGACATTGGCCAGCTGAGCTGATATGTACCTGTCTAGTGAAGTGACGGTACGATATGGGGTGTACAGCTGGTTCGCCTCCCCATGGTGCACCCTGGGTAACGCTAAATGAACCAGCAAATAATGGCTGGAAGAAATTTTTAGTTTTTCTCCAGACCAATAAGACATAAACTCTAATAAATAGACTATGTGTTTGTATGTGGTATACAGTGTGTCGTATACAGTGTGTGGCAGGAAAATGTATATGCAATGTGCTTGGTATTTTTTTGCTGTCCATACATACATACTTGCTAAATAAAAAGTGCTGTGATGGCAAAACAATACTTATTACAACAATGATGAATATCTAATCAGACATCATAAAAGATGAAGTTATATTTAGTGCAAAAATATATTCGTTCTTTTTTTTTTAAGAACTGAAATGTGGACCCAGAAGTGCAGGTCCGCTTTTCTGGAGACGGGCCGCACGATCCCCTTAGAGATGAATGGGTCCTCAAGTTAGTTCAGAAAAATAAATTATGAAATTGAGCACTTGTGAATGGGCCCTTAGAGAAAAAACTCAGAACTAATAAGAAATGCTAAGTAAGGCTATTTTCACAATAGCAGCAGAGAGCTCCGTCCTGCCGCTAGTTTACGTGTGGCTCAGGAATACCGCTCCAAACCCATTGACTGTAGTGGGAACGGGGCGTCATACCAAGGTTACAACGATAAACCATGCCGAGAGGTGCACAGAATAAAACTACAACATGTCGGCATGGTTTGCAGATGTTCATGCCCAGGAATAACGCCATGATCCCTTGAAAGTCAATGGTGATGGAGCTGTAGTATGGGGCCACACGTAAACTAGCGGCAGGATGGATCCGACAAGCTGTTCACATGACGGAACAGCCTGGCGACGTCCATGCTGCTATTGTGAAACTAACCTAAGTGGGGGATGTATCTAATGTAATGATCGACGGGGACTTTTATTGAAAGGCTCCTTTCACACGAGCAAGTTTTCCGCGCGGGTGCAATGCGTGACGTGAACAAATAGCACCAACACTGAATCCTGACCCATTCATTTCAATGGGTCTGTGTACATGAGCGTTGTTTTTCACGTATCAGTTCTGCGTTGCATGAAAATCGCAGCATGTTCTATATTCTGCGTTTTTCAAGCAGCCCTGGCCCCATAGAAGTGAATGGGGCTGCGTGAAAAACGCATTGCATCCGCAAGAAAGTGGGGGTGCGATGCGTTTTTCACTGATGGTTTCTAAGAGATGTTGTGTCTAAACCTTAAGTTTTTTATCACGCGCGTGAAAAATGAATCAAAACGCATTGCACCCGCGTGTAAAAAAACGGAATGCAATCGCAAATTAAACTGAGTCAACTTTCTTGCAAAATAGTGCGAGTTTCACTGAACACACCCTGGACGTATCTGGACCTAATCCGTCCGTGTGAAAGGGGCCTAAGGGCTGTTTCACACGAGCGGATGCAGTGCGTGACATCCGCTCCGTGAATGACAGCCAAGACCCGATGCGGACAGAAGAAGCACGGAGCAGTAACATGACTGATAATGCTCCGTGCCTCTCTGTGATCTCTTTACTACAAAATCACAGTGAGATAAAGTTGTTATTGTGATTTCGTAGTAAAGAGATCACAGAGAGGCACGGAGCATTATCAATCATGTTACTGCTCCGTGCCTCTGCAGTCCGCATCGGGTCTTGGCTCTCATTCACGCAGCGGATGTCACACACAGCATCCGCTCGTGTGAAACAGCCCTAATACAGATTGATGATTGCTGTTTATCTAGATATACACACACACACATATATTTATTATTATGTGTGTGTGTGTGTGCAAAGTAAAAAATCAGCCGGTTACATCATACATCACTACCGCGCTGTGTGGATAAATATATATTAATAAACATCATCCAAAACACAGCAAAAAGTATTTGTTAGAAGGTGGAAATATTATATTTAATGTTCACATTTTAAGATCGGATTGTATTGCGATTGTATATGGGTGGGGTCTGATCAATCGGACATTGGCCAGCTGAGCTGATATGTACCTGTCTAGTGAAGTGACGGTACGACATAGGGTGTACAGCTGGTTCGCCTCCCCGTGGTGCACCCTGGGTAACGCTAAATGAACCAGCAAATAATGGCAGGAAGAAATTTTTAATTTTTCTCCAGACCAATAAGACATGGGGCCAGATTTATCATTAGCTCAAGTCAGAATAATGGAGTTTAAAAGGCGCAAGAAAATGCGTAAACGCTAAAACTGCGCACAAATTTGCGGCTTTCTCCTGCTCTGCACTATGCTCGCCAGTTTTATGAAAGTGGGCGTGTTTTCTTATGTATATGAATCTCTAGACACATTTACTATTGGGACTATTTAAAAAGTTGCAAAAAAAATGCGCTAGTTCACTCCAGTGAGGACCATGCTTATCTTATGAGAGTTTTTAATAGAACATGCAACTTTTTCGTAAGGAAGTGCGACTTTTGTAAAGCTGCTTACTGACGGATAAACTGCTACCGTAAAAAGGGATGATCATAAATTAGAATTGGCTAAAACTGACTTTAGACATTTGTGAAAGTGGAGTGAGCTGTCGGAGTAATGATAAATCTGGCCCTATGTGTTTGTGTGTGGTATGCAGTGTGTGGTATGCAGTGTGTGGCAGGAAAATGTATATGCAATGTGCATGATATTTCTTTGCTGTCGATACATACATACATACATACTTCTTACAAAGTGCTGTGATTTTAAAACAATACTTATTACAACAAAGATGATTATCTAATCAGACATGATTAAAAATAAAGTTATATTTAGTGCACAGATATATGCGCATAACTGCGCATGCGCGAATATTTAAACATACTATTGCTTAATAATTACTATACTATACAGATATGGTGCGAACATGCATTCAAAATGTTATGACATGAAGTGTTATACTTACGGTTAGCAGGAGTTCATCCTCTTCGTCGTGGAATTTTGTGCCCACCATTTTCTCTTGTCAGGACTCAGGAAGATTCACTCTTAAAATGCAGCTGACGTACTCGCGATAAACCACGCCTATAATGCGCGCGAATGTGCACGCGCACAACCGCAACACACTAACTTAGGTGGTGTATGTAGCGAATAAACGAATAGAGAGAATAAGCGAATATATCGAATAGGCAAATTATCTAACAGGCAGCGGTTAGGCGAATATTTGAAAAATGCTATTGATTGACCCTGACGTACTCGCGATAAACCACGCTACATAACCACTTATTATTTTAGGTGGTTATGTAGCGAATAAACGAATATAGCGAATAGGCGAATGATCTAATAGCCAGCTAATAGGCGAATTTTTGAAAAATGCTATTAACCCTGCCGCAGTAGTTAAAATATACCATCGGAACTGAGTTTTCACGAACGTATGGAAAACTTAGATCCGATGGTATATTCTAACAACACAGTGAAGTGACGCTTGTCGGGTTAGAGTGTTAAATGTATCGCATAATATGTATTATGCGATGCGAAAATTCGAATTATCGCATATGCGAAATAATAACGAATTTGAATATTCGCGAATATTTTACGAATATTCTTTTGAATATTCACGAAATTTCGCGAATTCGAATATGGGACATGCCGCTCAACACTAATGATCGGCTCATTGTTGAGCCACAGCGAGTTGATATCCATTTAAATGGCATCTAGAGATATTAGATTTTCGGGGCACTGGGACAGTAAGGTATATTTATAATCAGATACGTGTATCCAATTCTATTGGGGACATACAAACCGGATTCCAAAAAAGTTGGGACACTATACAAATCGTGAATAAAAACTGAATGCAATGATGTGGAGGTGCCAACTTCTAATATTTTATTCAGAATAGAACATAAATCACTGAACAAAAGTTTAAACTGAGAAAATGTACCATTTTAAGGGAAAAATATGTTGAATCAGAATTTCATGGTGTCAACAAATCCCCAAAAAGTTGGGACAAGGCCATTTTCACCACTGTGTGGCATCTCCCCTTCTTCTTACAACACTCAACAGACATCTAGGGACCGAGGAGACCAGTTTCTCAAGTTTACAAATAGGAATGCTCTCCCATTCTTGTCTAATAAAGGCCTCTAACTGTTCAATAGTCTTGGGCCTTCTTTGTTGCACCTTCCTCTTTATGATGCGCCAAATGTTCTCTATAGGTGAAAGATCTGGACTGCAGACTGGCCATTTCAGTACCCGGATCCTTCTCCTACGCAGCCATGATGTTGTGATTGATGCAGAATGTGGTCTGGCATTATCTTGTTGAAAAATGCAGGGTCTTCCCTGAAAGAGATGATGTCTGGATGGAAGCATATGTTGTTCTAGAACCTGAATATATTTTTCTGCATTGATGGTGCCTTTCCAGACATGCAAGCTGCCCATGCCACACGCACTCATGCAACCCCATACAATCAGAGATGCAGGCTTCTGAACTGAGCGTTGATAACAACTTGGGTTGTCCTTGTCCTCTTTGGTCCAGATGACATGGCGTCCCAGATTTCCAAAAAGAACTTTGAATCGTGACTCGTCTGACCACAGAACAGTCTTCCATTTTGCCACACTCCATTTTAAATGATCCCTGGCCCAGTGAAAACGCCTGAGCTTGTGGATCTTGCTTAGAAATGGCTTCTTCTTTGCACTGTAGAGTTTCAGCTGGCAACGGCGGATGGCACGGTGGATTGTGTTCACTGATAATGGTTTCTGGAAGTATTCCTGAACCCATTCTGTGATTTCCTTTACAGTAGCATTCCTGTTTGTGGTGCAGTGTCGTTTAAGGGCCCGGAGATCACGGGCATCAAGTATGGTTTTACGGCCTTGACCCTTACGCACAGAGATTGTTCCAGATTCTCAGAATCTTCGGATGATGTTATACACAGTTGATGATGATAGATGCAAAGTCTTTGCAATTTTTCGCTGGGTAACACCTTTCTGATATTGCTCCACTATCTTTCTGCGCAACATTGTGGGAATTAGTGATCCTCTACCCATCTTGGCTTCTGAGAGACACTGCCACTCTGAGAAGCTCTTTTTATACCCAATCATGTTGCCTATTGACCTAATTAGTGTTAATTGGTCTTCCAGCTCTTCGTTATGCTCAAATTTTCTTTTTCCAGCCTCTTATTGCTACTTGTCCCAACTTTTTGGGGATTTGTTAACACCGTGAAAATTTGAATCAACGTTTTTTTCCTTTAAAATGATACATTTACTCAGATTGAACGTTTGATCTGTCATCTACGTTCTATTACAAATAAAATATTGACATTTGCCATCTCCACATCATTGCATTCCGTTTTTATTCATAATTTGTTTAGTGTCCCAACTTTTTTGGAATCCGGTTTGTATATCGATAATAGTATCAAGATCCATACTCATAAAAAATAAAATGAAACGGGGGCAAAACACTGCGCCAATGTCAGACTAGGTGTATCATAGCCGTGCACCATATTGGTATTCAAAGTAAAAGTGGGAAAAAGAAAGAGACAGTGAAAGGACCCGGTACTGCGGGTAGCCACAATGTCCCCCCTACCAAAATATAGGGCCATGGTCAGATACCCACTGTTTCAAAAATAAGATGATGTAATGGCCGGCTATAAAAAGCATGAAAAATTTATGGTCTCGTTCAATCCCAATGGTGACATCGTGTTTAACATAAAGATCCATTTGGATTCCTTTTGTTTTAGGATTTTATCTACATCGCCTCCCCTGATGGAATGTTTGATTGTTTCAATCTTCAAGAACACATTAGAATTACCTCCATGAAGGAGCACCACATGTCTAAACAGCGGTTTGTCACGTTTATTGCGAACGTCCCCAACGTGTTCCAATATCAATTTCTTGAAGGCTCTGTGGGTTTTACCCACATACTTGATGCCGCACCCGCATTGGGCCAAATACACAAAGCCTACAGTGTTGCAATTTGCAAACGTGCGGGCTGTATATATATGTTCCTGATTGTTATTTGAGAAGGTGTCCCCTACTTCCACAAATGGACAGGCTTTACACCTCCCATATTTGTAGGTACCACATCTCCTGTCCATCAAACAAGTTGTGGGTGCAGCGGATGGTTCAGATTGGCTATATACCAATGTGTCACTCATGCTTCGTCCCCGTCTGAACGTAATAGATGGACAATGATACCAAAACAGCAAGCAAAATACTTTTTTTTGTTTGTTTTTTTCACAGAAGAATGATGATGACAATAATCTCTCCCTAGCAGAGAAAACCCTAACACAATGACACTAAAACAGCACGCAAAAATACTTTTTTAGTTTTTTTTGTGTTTTTCACAGACAAACGATGATGACAATAATTCCTCCCTAAAACACAAACCCTAAAACAATGACACTAAAAAAGCAAGCAAAAGACTTTTTTTTGTTTTTTTCATAGACGAACGACGATGGCAATAAACCCTCCCTAGTACTTGAAACCCTAAGTCAATGACACTAAAACAGCAAGCAAAATACTTTTGTTTTGCTTTTTTTCACAGACAAATGAAGATGGCAATAAACTTTCCCTAGCACATGAAACCCTAAGACAATGACACTAAAACAGCAAGCAAAATACTTTTTTCATTTTTTTTTCCCCAGATGAACGATGATGATACTAATCCTTCCCTAGCGTATGAAACCCTAAGACAATGACACTAAAACAGCAAGCAAAATACTTTTTTTTGTTTTTTTTCACAGATGAACGATGATGACAAAAAACCCTCCCTAGGCACATGAAACCCTAAGACAATGACACTAAAACAGCAAGCAAAATAAAATAAAAATTCACAGACAAATGACGATGACAATAAACTTTCCCTAGCACATGAAACCCTAAGCCAATGACATATCACAAAAACATTGCACCAAACGGATATACCACTGACTATACTGGCTAGTCATACAAGTAGATATTAAAAGCTGAGACTTTTGCCAATATATTCCTGTCGGGAAGATATCGGAGCCCATCATGCACCACGTCACGGTCCTCAGCATGGCAAGGGGTGCATGATGGGCTCCGATATCTTCCTGACAGGAATATATTGGCAAAAGTCTCAGCTTTTAATATCTACTTGTATGACTAGCCAGTATAGTCAGTGGTATATCCGTTTGGTGCAATGTTTTTGTGATATATGATTGTATTTTCATCCGCACAATGCCTTGTTGTGTATGGGATGCCTTAGTGGTGCATGTGGACCGCGCCGACATCCTCCATTGTATGCATTTTTTGCTGGGGATAGTCGTCCGCTGCGGTCCACATGCGGTGGAACTGCTCCCCCAATGTAAAACACGCTACAGTGTTCGGTGTTTGAGCAGTTCCTCCATATTTGCCACAATATTTTTGTGTTTTTTTGTTTGATATGCAGTGTATGTGCCTTTACTTGGCACTTAAGCACTTTTGCACCTGGTAACCTCCATCACATGGTCTGATATGGGTGTGGCTTACAGTCTTGCTTTGTTCACATTGCATTAGTTGTCCTGCTACGCGGTTGTGTGGAAGCTTGGCTGTGAGCTGGATTACATCACCTTCAGACCTTGTTCACACCATAGGTAGCTTAGTGGTAGGACCCCTTGCCATGCTGAGGACCGTCACGTGGTGCATGATGGGCTCCGATATCTTTCTGACAGGAATATATTGGCAAAAGTCTCAGCTTTTAATATCTACTTGCCTTAGTGGTGCATGTGGACCGCGCCGACATCCTCCATTGTATGCATTTTTTGCTGGGGATAGTCGTCCGCTGCGGTCTACATGCGGTGGGACTGCTCCCCCAATGTAAAACACGCTACAGTGTTCGGGGTTTGAGCAGTTCCTCCATATTTGCCACAATATTTTTGTGTTTTTTCCTAAGCCAATGACACTAAAACAGCAAGCAAAAAACTTTTTTTTGTTTTTTTTCAGACAAATGACAATAAACTTTTCCTAGCACATGAAACCCTTAGACAATGACACTAAAACAGCAAGCAAAACCCTTTTTTTTGTTTTTTTCACAGACGAAAGACGATGACAATAAACCCTCCCTAGCACATGAAACCCTAAGGCAATGACACTAAAACAGCAAGCAAAATACTTTTTTTTGTTTTTTTCACAGACGAACGACGATGGCAATAAACCCTCCCTAGTACTTGAAACCCTAAGACAATGACACTAAAACAGCAAGCAAAAGCCTTTTTTTTGTGTGTTTTTCACAGACGAAAGACGATGACAATAATTCCTCCCTAGCGCACGAAACCCTAAGACAATGACACTAAAACAGCAAGCAAAATACTTTTTTTTGTGTTTTTCACAGATGAACGACGATGACAATAATTCCTCCCTAGAACACGAAGCCCTAAGACAATGACACTAAAACAGCAAACAAAATACTTTTTTGGGTGTTTTTCACAGATGAACGACGATGACAATAATTCCTCCCTAGCACATGAAACCCTAAGACAATAGTGTAATTGTCTTAGGGTTTCATGTGCTAGGGAGGAATTATTGTCATCACCATTCGTCTGTGAAAACCTTCATGTGCCTGAGGACAAGTTGTTCAAAGCACTTCATAGCAATAGGAGTGAGAGCCACCGGGCGATAATCACTTAAGATCTTCACCCCGGCCTGTTTTGGAATTGGGACAATTGTGGAGGACTTCAGGCAAGTGGGGACAATGGCCTGCTCTAGTGAGCTGTTAAACATACTGGTAAACACTGTTTTCAGCTGTTTAGCACAGTTTTTTTAGGACTTTTCCAGGAACTTCATCAGGGCCAGCTGCTTTGTGGTGATTAATGTGGTTTAAGGCCCATTCTACCTCATGTGCTCTCAGCATCAGGGAAAATGATAGAGCCTCTTGCTGGGCAAATTTGATGATAGGCAGCTCATTGTCTTTGTCAAATCGTGCAAAAAAATGATTTAGGTCATCAGGAGAGAAAGAATTTCTAGTATTGATAGAACAGGTGTTGCTCTTATAATTCGTAATTGACTTGATACCCTGCCACATGCTTCGGGAATCAGAGCTTGTAAAATGATGTTGTATTTTTGTTTTGTAGCAGTCCTTTGCCTCCTTAATGCCCCTCTTCAGATTGGACCTGGCTGTTTTGTACTCCTCTGGGTCTCCCTTTCGGAAAGCAATGTCACTTGCCTTCAAAAGGTTTTGGACATTTCTGTTTATTCATGGTTTCCTATTTGGGAAGGTCCGAATGATTTTGGTATCAGTGACATTGTCTATGCAAAATTTAATATAGGATAGGACAGAGGAGGCATATATGTTTAAGGCCTCATGCACACGACAGTATTTTTTCACGGTCCGCAAAAACGGGGTCCGTAGGTCCGTGATCGTTTTTTCGTCCGTGGGTCTTCCTTGGTTTTTGGAGGATCCACAGACATGAAAAAAAAGTCGTTTTGGTGTCCGCCTGGGCGTGCGGAGCCAAACGGATCCGTCCTGAATTACAAACCGAATTCCAAAAAAGTTGGGACACTATACAAATCGTGAATAAAAACTGAATGCAATGATGTGGAAATGGCAAATGTCAATATTTTATTTGTAATAGAACGTAGATGACAGATCAAACGTTTAATCCGAGTAAATGTATCATTTTAAAGGGAAAAATACGTTGATTCAAAATTTCACGGTGTCAACAAATCCCAAAAAAGTTGGGACAAGTAGCAATAAGAGGCTGGAAAAAGTAAACTTGAGCATAACAAAGAGCTGGAAGACCAATTAACACTAATTCGGTCAATTGGCAACATGATTGGGTATAAAAAGAGCTTCTCAGAGTGGCAGTGTCTCTCAGAAGCCAAGATGGGTAGAGGATCACCAATTCCCACAATGATGCGCAGAAAGATAGTGGAGCAATGTCAGAAAGGTGTTACCCAGCGAAAAATTGCAAAGACTTTGCATCTATCATCATCAACTGTGCATAACATCATCCGAAGATTCAGAGAATCTGAAACAATCTCTGTGCATAAGGGTCAAGGCCATAAAACCATACTGGATGCCCGTGATCTCCGGGCCCTTCAAACAACACTGCACCACAAACAGGAATGCTACTGTAAAGGAAATCACAGAATGGGCTCAGGAATACTTCCAGAAACCATTGTCAGTGAACACAATCCACCGTGCCATCCGCAGTTGCCAACTGCAACTCTTCAGTGCAAAGAAGAAGCCATTTCTAAGCAAGATCCACAAGCTCAGGCGTTTTCACTGGGCCAAGGATCATTTAAAATGGAGTGTGGCAAAATGGAAGACTGTTCTGTGGTCAGACGAGTCACGATTCAAAGTTATTTTTGGAAATCTGGGACGCCATGTCATCCAGACCAAAGAGGACAAGGACAACCCAAGTTGTTATCAACGCTCAGTTCAGAAGCCTGCATCTCTGATGGTATGGGGTTGCATGAGTGCGTGTGGCATGGGCAGCTTGCATGTCTGGAAAGGCACCATCAATGCAGAAAAATATATTCAGGTTCTAGAACAACATATGCTCCCATCCAGACGTCATCTCTTTCAGGGAAGACCCTGCATTTTTCAACAAGATAATGCCAGACCACATTCTGCATCAATCACAACATCATGGCTGCGTAGGAGAAGGATCCGGGTACTGAAATGGCCAGTCTGCAGTCCAGATCTTTCACCTATAGAGAACATTTGGCGCATCATAAAGAGGAAGGTGCAACAAAGAAGGCCCAAGACGATTAAACAGTTAGAGGCCTTTATTAGACAAGAATGGGAGAGCATTCCTATTTCTAAACTTGAGAAACTGGTCTCCTCGGTCCCCAGATGTCTGTTGAGTGTTGTAAGAAGAAGGGGAGTTGCCACACAGTGGTGAAAATGGCCTTGTCCCAACTTTTTTGGAATTTGTTGACACCATGAAATTCTGATTCAACATATTTTTCCCTTAAAATGGTATATTTTCTCAGTTTAAACTTTTGTTCCTTGATTTATGTTCTATTCTGAATAAAATATTAGAAGTTGGCACCTCCACATCATTGCATTCAGTATTTATTCACGATTTGTATAGTGTCCCAACTTTTTTGGAAACCGGTTTGTACAATGCAAGTCAATGGGGACGGATCCGTTTAACATTGACACAATATGGTGCCATTTCAAACGGATCTGTCCCCATTGACTTTCAATGTAAAGTCAGGAGTCCCTTTTATACCATCGGATCGGAGTTTTCTCCAATCCGATGGTATATTTTAACTTGAAGCGTCCCCATCACCATGGGAACGCCTCTATGTTAGAATATACTGTTGGATATGAGTTAGATCGTGAAAACTCATTTCCGACAGTATATTTTAACACAGAGGCGTTCCCATGGTGATGGGGACGCTTCTAGTTAGAATACACTACAAACTGTGTACATGACTGCCCCCTGCTGCCTGGCAGCACCCGATCTCTTACAGGGGGCCGTGATCAGCACAATTAACCCCTCAGGTGCCGCACCTGAAGGGGTTAATTGTACTATCATATCCCCCTGTAAGAGATCAGGGCTGCCAGGCAGCAAGGGGCAGACCCCCCCTCCCCAGTTTGTTTATCATTGGTGGCCAGTGCGGCCCCCCCCCTCCCTCCCTCTATTGTAATAATAGGTTGGTGGCACAGTGTGCCCACTGAAAAGCATAATGAAAATCTTGAAAGCAGTTCTTATCCTACATAATGCTGAAGTATACAATGTTTACAAGGGAACCTTGATAAAGATATTCCAGAGTGGTGTGACATAATAATGATTGTTTAGTGGCCACAAAATAAAAGAGTTCTCCGAGGCTGGAAATCCATTTTTCAGGGGGCCATACAAATGGGTTCAGTACAAATGAACTGAAGCTGAGCAGTCTTGTGCCTTGCCTGAAAACTTCATCGCTGTGGCCATTGATTGGCTAGCAGAGGTGACATACAGTAAGTGTAGATAGCCTGTCAAACTTCTTGAACAGTGGGGAACACAGGAGGAAGAGAAGTGAGATCAGCAATTGACCTGTGACAGGTTACTCTTTTATTTATTTTAACTCTTGTACCATTTGTGGCCACCTGAATAGGAGTTCCCATTCTCTGAGATCCCTTTTAATTTGTGGATCCTAAACCCCTTTAAGTGAGAGTTTTCCTTTAAGAAAAAGGGGTTTGAGCTGAATACAGAAACTAGCTGCACAATCGCTTTAAGAGTCACATTCATTACAAAACAATATATGCAAGACTAGCAGATGTTACACCCTCTGCATATTTTTTTTAATTTGGACACTTTAATTAAGCATTTCCTTGTGGAATCCTTTTAAAAAGGGACAATTAGTTGTTGTGGATACAAACCATTACCGAATGATTAATTACTCTATTTTGTGTGGATTATTTTGATGCTTATATGTAAATATCTGGTACTTATTTAATAATTTAATAGTTCACAGATATGAATAGGACTGTACACATTCTAATGAAATTTTAATTCATTTATTAATTATTGGTGTCTTTACTGAAAGTGAAATGCTGTAGTAATTTAATCATACAAAATATTCAAATAATGAATGAATAAAAATATAGGGCCAGATTTTTCATATCCTGATAGCATACATTGGGCTATGAGAACCAGAAACGCTACAAGATGCTGTACCTGATTTATGATTAGACATATACCTTGTCATAAATTAGGTGCAGAATTTGGCATTCTATGTACCTGAATGGAGATCTACACCATCCCCAGGCTAGCATAAATTTCAGTGTTCTTCTATGCCAGAAAACTTGTATGGCAATTACAATCCCTACACCCTCTCCTGGTGAAGGAGACCTTTCCTTCCCTTGAAAATATAGCACTACTCATGCAGTATTTGACCTTCCCAACACTGTTACACAACAAATTTCTGACCAGATTCAAACAAGCTATAACTTGCATTGACCCTTCCAGATTCTTAACATGGTTCAAAACTTTATCATCTCAATCACATAATGTACCTCCAAAATAAGGTCTGTCCAGCTCTTATAAACAATTACTAGAGATAAGCAAAGTTTAGAAAAATTCAGCAGCTTCATCAAAGTTCCACAAGAAATTTGATTAGTTACAAAATAATTCATCATGAATTTCTATAACTCAGGTATACTCAGACCACTCTGCGTTAGGGTATGGCCACATGGAGTGGCTGTGCTTTGGGCAGGCTTGTGACCACGCTGCGGTGAAGAACCGCGTGGCCAAATAGCCTGCAGCTGCCTTTTTTATTTAATATTGAAGACCGCACTGCATAGTCAAACTTTCTTGTTAATGCCCACGCGGCACTTTTAATGCACCTTTAATCCTTTAAGGACCCATTACGTAGCTGGATGTCATGGGTCTAATCCCTGAACATGCACGGGAACTCTACTTAAATAGCAGAGACACATAGCACATGTATGTGATCAGCCATAAGGCTGATCGCATACATCTTACCCTTCAGATGCAGTGGTCAAATGTGACCACGGCATCTGCGCAGACCAGAACCGGAAGTTGTGCGCTTCCGGTCTGGTAACAGCTTTCCCAGGCTGAGATCAGGGAATCTGTTACCTTTTTGCTAATTGACCGAAGCCTGAAGCAGGTTTCAGAGTCAATTAGATGTATATATCAATACAGGCTACTAGGTGGCAGCCTTGTATTGATATAGTGCAAATGAAGTCTTCAATGATGGCTATTTAGCCATCACTGAATACTATGACTTAAAAAAAGTAAAAAAAAAAGTTTTTACAAATATAAAAAAAAAAAAAAAAAAATTTAAATCACCCCCTTTCCTTAAAATAAAAATACTTAATCAATAAAAAAATAAACATCATGGGCATCGCCGCATGCGAAAATGCCCATACTATTAAAATATAACAATATAAATGGCATACAGCAAATGGCGTGGTGGGAAAATAATAAAAACAGCCAATTTGCAATTTTTTCATCAAAAAGTTACACACACTTAAAATTGGCATAGCTGAAAAGAATAGATTGTCCCGCAAAAAAATGTGCCCTCAGACAGCCCTGTACAGATAGCTACAAAAAAGTTATAGGGGTCAGAATATGGTTATGAAAAAAAAAATCCTTAAAAACGCAAGAAAAATTATACAAGTGTGGTTTCGGAACTGTACTGACCTGGAGAATTAAGATAGCAGGTCAATTTTACCGCATAGTGTACAGTGTAAAAAAAAAAAAAAAAAAACCTTTATCAGAATTGCATTTTTCCCAATTCTACCCAATTTGGAATTTTTTCCTGCTCCCTACTACATGGTATGCAACCGTAAATGGTGCCATTAGGAAGTACAACTTGTCCCGCAAAAAATAAGCCCTTTATAAGGCTATGTAAATGAAAAAATAAAAAAGTTAGGACTATGGGAAGGTGAGGAGTGAAAAACGAAAATGCAAAAATGGAAAATCCCAGGGTTCTTAAGGGATTAAACAGGGGTTGTACCCACATCTCCAAGCCCAGCACTCTCCTGCCCTACACGTGGGAGTCTTTCTTCTGCCATCTGCTTTTCCTCCTTTCCACATCATCTAATATCGATTAGAATACAGTTAGGTCCATATATATTTGTACACTGACACAAATGTTGTTTTTATGACCTGTTTACTAAAACATATTCAATTATATTTATATAATGGACATGGACATAAAGTCCAAACTTTTAGCTTTCATTTAAGGGTATCCATATTAAATTTAGATGAAGAGTTTAGGAATTTCACCTCCTTTATATGTGGCACCCTGTTTTTAAAAAGACTAAAAGCAATTGGACAATTGACTCAAAGGCTGTTTCATGGGCAGGTGTGGGTAATTCCTTCATTATTTCATTCTCAATTAAGCACAGCCAACCAAGTGAACAACACTATCCAGGATATAGGAATATCAATATCCAAATATACCATAAAGGGAAGACTGCATGAAAGTAAATCTAGAGGCTTCACTGAACGGTGCAAGCCACTAATAAGCCTCAATAATAAGAAGGCTAGATTGGACTTTTTTTTAAAAAACTTTTTAAATAAAATTTCCAATAATAACAGACAAAATTATTTTTTAAACATATATATATATATATATATATATATATATACAGTACAGACCAAATGTTTGGACACACCTTCTCATTCAAAGAGTTTTCTTTATTTTCATGACTATGAAAATTGTAGATTCACACTGAAGGCATCACAATTATGAATTAACACATGTGGAATTATATACATAACAAAAAAGTGTGAAACAACTGAAAATATGTCATATTCTAGGTTCTTCAAAGTAGCCACCTTTTGCTTTGATTACTGCTTTGCACACTCTTGGCATTCTCTTGATGAGCTTCAACAGGTAGTCACCTGAAATGGTCTTCCAACAGTCTTGAAGGAGTTCCCAGATATGCTTAGCACTTGTTGGCCCTTTTGCATTCACTCTGCGGTCCAGCTCACCCCAAACCATCTCGATTGGGTTCAGGTCTGGTGACTGTGGAGGCCAGGTCATCTGGGGCAGCACCCTGTCACTCTCCTTCATGGTCAAATAGCCCTTACACAGCCTGGAGGTGTGTTTGGGGTCATTGTCCTGTTGAAAAAAAAATGATGGTCCAACTAAACGCAAACCGGATGGACTAGCATGCCGCTGCAAGATGCTGTGGTAGCCATGCTGGTTCAGTATGCCTTTAATTTTGAATAAATCCCCAACAGTGTCACCAGCAAAGCACCCCCACACCATCACACCTCCTCCTCCATGCTTCACGGTGGGAACCAGGCATGTAGAGTCCATACGTTCAATTTTCTGCGTCACACAAAGACACGGTGGTTGGAACCAAAGATCTCAAATTTGGACTCATCAGACCAAAGCACAGATTTCCACTGGTCTAATGTCCATTCTTTGTGTTCTTTAGCCCAAACAAGTCTCTTCTGCTTGTTGCCTGTCTTAAGCAGTGGTTTCCTAGCAGATATTCTACCATGAAGACCTGATTCACACAGTTGTTCTAGAGATGTGTCTGCTGCTAGAACTCTGTGTTGCATTGACCTGGTCTCTAATCTGAGCTGCTGTTAACCTGCGATTTCTGAGGCTGGTGACTCGGATGAACTTATCCTCCGCAGCAGAGGTGACTCTTGGTCTTCCTATCCTGGGGCGGTCCACATGTGAGCCAGTTTCTTTGTACCGTTTGATGGTTTTTGTGACTGCACTTGGGGACCCTTTCAAAGTTTTCCCAATTTTTTGGACTGACTGACCTTCATTTCTTAAAGTAACGATGGCCACTCGTTTTTCTTTACTTAGCTGCTTTTTTCTTGCTATAATACAAATTCTAACAGTCTATTCAGTAGGACTATCAGCTGTGTATCCACCTGACTTCTCCACAACGCAACTGATGGTCCCAACCCCATTTATAAGGCAAGAAATCCCACTTATTAAACCTGACAGGGCACACTTGTGAAGTGAAAACCATTTCAGGTGACTACCTCTTGAAGCTCATCAAGAGAGTGCCAAGAGTGTGCAAAGCAGTAATCAAAACAAAAGGTGGCTACTTTGAAGAACCTAGAATATGACATATTTTCAGTTGTTTCACACTTTTTTGTTATGTATATAATTCCACATGTGTTAATTCATGCCTTCAGTGTGAATCTACAATTTTCATAGTCATGAAAATAAAGAAAACTCTTTGAATGAGAAGGTGTGTCCAAACTTTTGGTCTGTACTGTATATATGATCTTCATTTTCCAACCCCATATAACCCAACCCTAACCCCTCCGAATCCCACCCCCAGATGTGTCCTCCTTCGGCACCAGTCTTCCGTAATCCGACCGAGGAAAGATGTAGAAGCATGGAGATCGAAGGAAAATCTATCTATTCCAATCTCTCCAAATTTTAACCATGTATTAATACTTGGAGCCTCTCGCGCAAAGCAAGAGAGTGCTATTAGGAGTTTTGCCAGGAACATTATCTTAATCAGAAGATTTTTTTTATATTGATAACAAGCCACCCTGGCAAGATCCCCCAATAACCAAACATCAGCCATAAAAGGAATCCGCACGTTCAATTTACTCTGGATATAGTCATGAATAGACCACCAATATTGTTTCAACTTTGGGCATGACCAAAACATATGCAAATAGTCAGCGTCCGGAGCCTCACACCTAGGGAAATTGGCATGACTCCTAATACCACATCTCCTAAGCCATTGTGGAGTAACATACAATCTATGTAGAATATTAAACTGCACCAAAACGTGATTAAAATTGTGTGAAACCACTTTAAGATCCTGAGATACCCTCTCTTGTGTCACGGGGCGCCAAAGGCACAATCGGTCTCCCATCAGCCGCAGACCTGCTGCTTAGCTTCATGAGCGAGGATCTGTGTTTGGCCTCGTTCCCAGGGCGGCTTTTATAGCTGGGAGGCTCCCTGCTTCTAGGTCTGCCTTGAGCGCCAAGCTGATCACTTGGTGCTTGACTTGTCTGTCTGTCGGTCATGTGACGCTGGCCACGTCACATGACCCTCAGACCCCACTATAAATACAGGCAGCCTGCTGGCCACAGGTTGCCTGTTAATTCTAGGTTCCTGGCTATTTGTTGGACTACTGAATACTCACCTGATCCTGTTCCCTGACAATCCTTTGCCTGCTCCTCCTGTACTGCACATCCGTCCTGGTATTGTGACCTCGGCTCCCACCTGACTACTCTTTGCGGACTCCTCTGGTACTTCTCTACTCTCCTGGTATTTGACCCCGGCTTCGCCTGACCATTCTTTGCTTAACCCTTTGTACTGCGTAACTCTCTTGGTTCTGACCCGGTCCATTCACGTTCCGTATTTTGTCTTGTCTGTCTTCCCTGCACATATCCCAAGTAAGGGACTGTTGTCCCCTGTCATCAGGACTCGTGAGGCAAGTAGGCAGGGCCAGGGGTGAGGGTGGAGCGCAGTGGTCACCATCCTTCCCCCTGTGTGTGTGTGGACGTGACCGTTACAGATTAACAGGCCCAATAACCACTGTATCATGAATCCTCTTATCACCCTGACTGACCATGTCTCTAACCTGACACAGATGGTGCAGGAGCTAGGAGAGAAACTCCTTTCTTTTGAGTTGGGGCAAGGTTCTTCCACTCCTCAGTCCTCCAGTCCACATTTTGAGCCCCAGATCAAGCTCCCAGAACCCTTTTCTGGAGACCGGAAGAGGTTTCTCTCCTTTAAGGAGAGTTGCAAACTCTACTTCCGTTTGCGCCCCGTGTCCTCCGGTCCCGGGAGCCAATGCGTGGGGATTATTATTTCTCTACTACAGGGTAATCCCCAGGACTGGGCATTCTCGTTACCTCCTGGGGCCAGTTGTCTAACTTCTGTGGAGGTTTTTTTTCAGGCCCTTGCTACCCTCTATGACGAACCAGACAGGGCCCTGGTAGCCGAGACGGCTCTTAGGGCACTGGTTCAGGGCCATCTCCCTGCGGAGGAGTATTGCACCCAATTCAGACGGTGGTGTGTCCCCTCAGGATGGAATGAACCAGCCCTGAAGAGTCAGTTTAGGTCTGGTCTGTCTGATAATTTAAAAGATCTATTAATCAGTTATCAAATTCCAGAGACCTTAGAGGAGATGATGACCCTAGTTGTCCAACTTGACCGACGAGTTAGAGACAGACGACTAGAACGACAGTTCTGTTCTCAGATGGTGGTCCAGCCAGAAGCCTTTTCCAGGGACAACACTGAGGTCTCCACCAAGGAACCCATGCAGGTTGGCATGACCCGGGGTAATCTTCAACGCAGACGTGGAGAGTGCTTCTACTGTGGAGATCCTGGCCATTGTACCATTGTATCAACAAGTGTCCTAAGAGGGTCCTCTCTGACAAGTCTCCTAAGGCAAGACAACCTAAAGACCAGGTACACCCTGATTTTTTTAAATGTAAGCTTTTGGTACCCATAACAATTTCTCTGGGGGTTAATAAGTGGCCGGGTAAGGCCTTTATTGATTCCGGTTCAGCGGCCAGCTTTATTGACTTTGAATATGCTAGTAAATTGGGTATTCCTATGTTTGCTTTACCTACACCTATCCATGTCATGGCTATTGATGCTACTCCCCTGATTGGTGGTACGGTGAGGTCATGTACCTCTGAAATTTCTCTAACTGTGGGTGTGTGCCACTCTGAGAGATGTTCTCTTTTAGTCCTGGAGAACCTACCGGTTGAGGTGGTAATAGGGTTACCTTGGCTCCGTTTACATAACCCCACAATAAGTTTGTCCAAAGGAGAGTTGGTGAAATGGGGACCTAAGTGTGACTCATGCTTGTACGTGGTCCAGGCTGGGGTTTCAGTAAGTAACATAGTAACATAGTACATAAGGCCGAAAAAAGACATTTGTCCATCCAGTTCGGCCTGTCATCCTGCAAGTTGATCCAGAGGAAGGCAAAAAAAACCTGTGAGGTAGAAGCCAATTTTCCTCACTTTAGGGGAATAAAAATTCCTTCCCGACTCCAATCAGGCAATCAGAATAAATCCCTGGATCAACGATCTCTCTCTAGTAGCTATAGCCTGTAATATTATTACGCTCCAGAAATACATCCAGGCCCCTCTTGAATTCCTTTATTGTACTCACCATCACCACCTCCTCAGGCAGAGAGTTCCATAGTCTCACTTCTCTTACTGTAAAGAATCCTCTTCTATGTTTGTGTACAAACCTTCTTTCCTCCAGACGCAGAGGATGTCCCCTCGTCACAGTCACCGTCCTGGGAATGAATAGATGATGGGATAGATCTCTGTACTGACCCCTGATATATTTATACATATTAATTAGATCTCCTCTCAGTCATCTTTTTTCTAAAGTGAATAACCCTAATTTTGATAATCTTTCAGGGTACTGTAGTTGCCCCATTCCAGTTATTACTTTAGTTGCCCTCCTCTGGACCCTTTTCAGCTCTGCTATGTCTGCTTTGTTCACTGGAGCCCAGAACTGTACACAGTACTCAATGTGTGGTCTGACTAATGATTTGTAAAGTGGTAGGACTATGTTCTCATCACGGGCATCTATGCCCCTTTTGATGCAACCTATTATCTTATTGGCCTTGGCAGCAGCTGCCTGACACTGTTTTTTGCAGCTTAGTTTGCTGTTTATTAAAATTCCTAGATCTTTTTCCATGTCAGTGTTACCGAGTGTTTTACCATTTAATAAGTACGGGTGACTTGCATTATTCCTTCCCATGTGCATAACTTTACATTTGTCATTGTTAAACCTCATCTGCCACTTATCTGCCCAAGCCTCCAATCTATCCAGATCGCTCTGTAATAGTATACTGTCCTCTTCAGTGTTAATTACTTTACACAGTTTAGTGTCATCTGCGAAAATTGATATTTTACTATGCAAGCCTTCTACAAGATCATTAATAAATATATTGAAGATAATAGGGCCCAATACTGACCCCTGAGGTACTCCACTAGTGACAGTGACCCAATCTGAGTATTTACCATTAATAACCACCCTCTGTTTTCTATCATTGAGCCAGTTACTTACCCACTTACAAACGTTTTCTCCCAGTCCGAGCATTCTCATTTTATATACTAACCTTTTATGTGGTACAGTGTCAAATGCTTTGGAGAAGTCCAGATACACGACATCCATTGATTCGCCGCTGTCAAGTCTAGAACTTACCTCCTCATAGAAACTGATTAAATTTGTTTGACATGATCGATCCCTCACGAAGCCATGCTGATATGGCGTTGTTTGCTTATTTCCGTTAAGATGCTCTAACATAGCATCTCTCAGAAAACCTTCAAACAGTTTACCCACAACAGATGTTAAACTTACCGGCCTATAGTTTCCAGGCTCTGTTTTTGGACACTTTTTGAATATTGGCACCACATTTGCCATGCGCCAATCCTGTGGGACATTCCCTGTCAATATAGAATCTGCAAATATCAGAAATAAGGGTCTGGCTATGACATTACTTAATTCCCTTAGGATACGGGGGTGTATGCCATCCGGTCCTGGCGATTTGCATACACCCCCATATCCTAAGGGAATTAAGTAATGTCATAGCCAGTCCCTTATTTCTGATATTTGCAGATTCTATATTGACAGGGAATGTCCCACAGGATTGGCGCATGGCAAATGTGGTGCCAATATTCAAAAAGGGTCAAAAAACAGAGCCTGGAAACTAATACATTACCCTCAGTTATTAAGGAATATTCTGATGTATTCTCATCCCCTACTCCAGAGGTTGTACCCCCCCCCCCCCATAGACCTTATGATTGCACCATAGAGCTAATAGAGGGTGCCAAATTTCCTAAAGGGCGAATTTATAATCTTTCTAAGCCCTATGGAAGATTATATTAAGGAGAGCCTTGCTAAAGGTCATATTAGACCTTCAGTCTCTCCTATGGGAGCAGGGTTTTATTTTGTTAAGAAGAATGATGGTGGTCTTAGGCCTTGTATTGATTACCAGAGATTAAAAAAAATCACTGTCCAAAATAGATACTCTCTCCCATTGATTCCGGATTTATTTAACCAGGTTCTGGGGGCAACCTGGTTTTCCAAGATTGACCTGAAAGGGGCATACAATCTAATCCGAATCAAGGAGGGAGACGAATGGAAGACAGCGTTCAATACTCCGATAGGACACTTTGAATATCAGGTGATGCCTTTTGGACTCAGCAATGCCCCAGCTGTGTTCCAAAACTTAGTGAATGATATTCTTAGGGAGTTCTTAGGTAAATGTATTATTGTCTAGCTTGACGACATTTTGATATTCTCTCCTGATTTCGAATCTCATGTGTCTCATGTCAAACAAGTATTAGAGGTGTTGAGGGAGAACCAGCTATCCGCTAAGCAAGAGAAATGTGTCTTTGGTGTACAGGAGATACTGTTTCTAGGGTATGTTCTGACTCCTCACGCCTTTAAGATCGATCCTGGTAAGGTTTTGGCAATTAAGGAATGGGTAAGGCCTTCATCCTTAAAGGCCTTACAACAGTTTTTGTGTTTCGCTAATTACTATCGTAAATTCATCATGAATTTTTCTGTAATTGCTAAACCATTGACCGACCTTACTAAGAAAGGGGCGGATTTGGAGAATTGGTCTACCAAGGCAATTTCTTCATTTGAAACATTAAAAAAGGCATTTAGTAGCGCTACCATTCTGATCCAGCCTGATCAGGAGAGACCCTTTATTGTGGAGGTGGATGCGTCCGAGGACGGCGCAGGAGCAGTCCTTTCACAAGGTCCTGCTAGCCTCACTAACCTGAGACCGTGTGCCTTCTTCTCCAGGAAAGAAACTACGACATAGAGAATAGGGAGCTGCTGGCTATTAAATGGGCATTTGAGGAGTGGAGCTATTTTTTGGAGGGGGCAAGGCATCGGGTAACTGTTGTCACTGACCATAAAAACCTAATGTTTCTCGAGTCTGCTAAGAGGTTAAATCCCCGACAAGCCTGATGGGCTCTGTTTTTTACCCGTTTTGATTTCATTACGTTCAGGCCGGGAAGTAAAAATGTGAAGGCAGACGCATTATCTCGGAGCTTCCATGCTTTTCAACCCACTGAGGCCCCGCCTGAATCCATCCTACCAGCAAACATCTTCTTAGCGGCTCTAACCCAGGATATCTCGGCTCGCATTAAGGCTGAACAACATCTGGCACCAGCATCCACCCCAACAGATAAGTTGTTTGTTCCCGTACAATTTCGTCTCCAGCTGTTGGGGGAGTGTCACGATTCTGCCTTTTGTGGACATCCGGGTTTTGAGGGCACTAAGGATCTTGTTTCTAAAACTTATTGGTGGCCCACTCTGACCAGGGATGTGAAGTCCTACGTGTCAGCCTGTGAGGTTTGTGCCAGGTTGAAGACACCTAGGACTCGCCCTGCTGGTAACCTACAACCCCTACCCATTCCCAGTAGACCCTGGTCCCATATCTCGATGGACTTTATAACTGACCTACCGCTGGCGGAGGGTAAGACTGTGGTTTGGGTAGTGGTCGATAGGTTTAGCAAGATTGTTCATTTCATTCCCCTGTCTAAACCCCCTGTCTAAACCTCCTGGCGTCTATTTTTGTGAGAGAGATTGTTCGTTTACATGGCATCCCAGAAAATATTGTTTCTGACAGGGGTGTGCAGTTTGTTTCCAAATTCTGGAAGGCCTTCTGTCAAAGATGTAAAATGTAATTGTCTTTTTCTTCCGCCTACCATCCTGAGAGTAATGGGCAGACTGAACGCCTTAATCAGTCTGTGGAACAATTCTTGAGGTTGTATGTTGCTGATGACCAGCAATTATGGGTCAAATTCCTTCCGTTGGCTGAATTTGCTTTGAATAACCGTGTCAATTCTTCTGCTGGGGTCTCCCCTTTCTTTTGTAAGCATGGTTTTCATCCCCGTTTTCATTCTGGGTCGTCCGTCTCCTCCTCTAACCCTGAAGCGGATAAACTCTCCTCCAAACTGTGCACAGTTTGGGCCCAGGTTCAATCAAACCTAGAAAAGGCTCAAAGTTCTCAAAAACTCAAGGCCGATAGGAGACGTTCAAGGGGGGTGAACTTTCAGGTTGGGGATAAAGTATGGTTGTCCTCCAAGAATCTATCTCTCAAGGTAGCTTCTAGAAAATTTGCTCCTCGTTTTATTGGACCGTATAAGATCACGGAGGTGATTAATCCGGTATCGTTTAAGTTAGAGCTGCCCGAGTCGTTCCACATTCATAATGTATTTCATAAATCTCTACTTAAAAAGTATTTTGAACCTGTTGTACCGTTGAAAGCCTCGCCTCCGCTGATTCTTGTTAGTGATGCTGTTGAGTATGTGGTGTCTAAGATAGTGGATGTCAGGAGAGTGCGTAATTCCTTATAGTACCTGATTCACTGGAAGGGGTATGGACCCGAAGCGAGATCTTGGGTACCCGCCAGGGAGGTTCATGCTCCTAGACTTGTTCAAAATTTTTATTTAGAACACCCTGAAAGGCCATCGCCTAAAGTCTTGGGTCCTGTGGCCCCTCGTAACAAGTAGGATGGTGACGCTGATAATAGCAGAATCACGGCTCACCATCTGTGTTGATTCCTCCAAGTTGCATAAAACCTCACAGAGGTCAGACATTCATGCCCACTCGTCGTTTTTGAAAAGCGGAAGCTGACTGGAAAGGCGACGACCATGTTGCAGCTGGTATTCCACTACTGCTACTCACAAAGCCTGGCTAACATGTGGAACGTGCAGTTCCAGTGTGTGCTCACGTTGCACAATAGTCGGTAAGCTGTCAATTGTAAGCGCTGCTGCAGCATTGCCAGACCGGCTGCAGCTGTAGATGACTTTACAAAATGGGCACACACGCAGCACCTTCACTAGTAGCTCAGGCAAATTGGGAATGGTTTTGAGAAACCGCTGAACCACTAAGTTGAACACGTGGGCTAGGCATGGTATGTGCGTGAGCTTGCTGGGCTCTAAAGCCGCCACCAAGTTACGGCCATCATCAGACACAACCATGCCTGGTTGTAGATTGAGTGGCGAGAGCCACAGCTCAGTTTGGTCCCTTATACCCTGCCACAGCACTGCGGTAGTGTGCTGTTTGTCACCTAAGCAAATAAGTTTCAGCACAGCCTGTTGCCGCTTCCCCACTGCAGTGCAACACTGCTTCCAGCTACTGACTGATGGCTGACTGGTGCTGCAAGGTGAGAATTCAGAGGTGGAAGTGGAGGTGGAGGAGGAGAAGAGGGGGTTGCAGCCACTAATGTAGGTGGTGGTGGAAATCCTGATGGAAGTAGGGCCCGCAATCCTTGGCGTTAGTAGCACCTGTGCCATCCCAGGGTACGACTCGCTCCCGGCCTCCACAACACCCACTGTGCAGTCACGGAAATGTAGCATCCCTGGCTGAAAGCACTAGTCAATGTGTCAGTCGTTAAGTGGACCTTCCCAATAACTATATTGTATGCAAAATTACTGTGGAGCCCCAGTTATGGGTCTTCAACACAGAGAAAGCCAGATATCCTTTAAAGGAAGGAAACCCAAGCAAAGGGGTGTCTCCACTACAGAGATCACTAGATCTACCATATTATGTGTGGCCCCTATGTCAAGATCCCGCTCTTTTACAAGTTTTAAGGATGTAACGGGTAAGACTTAAGCCAGTTATCCATCCACAGACAGCTGTTTCGGGGGGTTTCCCCTCATCAGTGTGGAGTAGGATTCTGGCATACATGAGCAATGCCTTGGAAACTACTTAAACAAAACAATAGCTGCTCTTAAAGAGGCCAGATAAAGAAAACTGTGGAGCCTCAACACAGCAATTCAAAATGCAAAGCTCCCTGGGAATGTCGCTGCCACCAGCAGCAAAAAAAATAATGGACTAAAGGTCACTGATATTTAGGATGGGCAAATGTTATACAGGAGATGTAGCACAGGTAATGTCACTGCCACCAGCAGCGAAAAAATTTGACTGAATGTCAATCATATTTAGGATGGGCAAACGTTATACAGGAGATGTAGCAAAGGTAATATCGCTGCCACCAGAAGCAAAAACATTTGACTGAATGTCACTGATATTTAGGATGGCCAAACGTTATACAGGAGATGTAGCGCAGGTAATGTCGCTGCCACCAGAAGCAAAAACATTTGACTGAATGTCACTGATATTTAGGATGGCCAAACGTTATACAGGAGATGTAGCACAGGTAATGTTGGCGCCACCAGCAGCGAAAAAATTTGACTAAATGTCACTGACAGAGAAGGCCTTGCGGTTCGCCCTGCGGTAGTTTTGCAACAAACTTTGCTCGTTCGCAGATCACCGAACAAGCATATGGCGATGCCCGCTGGCACCATATTCTTTTACATTGTGAAGAACTTTGACCCATGACACATGGTACAGGACAGCCAATTAAGACGTGTCAGTACAGGGACATACCCCCTACCTTATAAATAAACCTGACCATTTTACATTCAGTCTTTTGCCAGTGTAGGGAGGGGTTGCTGTGTGGAGCAGGGACAGACCAAATGCTAGCTAATAGTGCCACAAAAGTATTTTTAAGGACTGGTGCTTTCGATGGGTGTGACTTACTGAGGGGTGTAATATACTTGTAATATACTTTCCAACATAGAAAGTATATTATAGTGCAATTGTATTGTGCAGCAGTTGCGTGCGGTTTTGCTGCAATATCGCAGCTACACAGAGTGACAAAAGCTATTGGAACAAAATTTCTACTGGTGTGAAATACCAGTTGCCCCCCAAAAAAACTGATTGGAGCAGGGGTGTTATATACCAATAATACACTTTCTATATGGTGCATTTGGGTAGTGCAGCATTTGTTTGCGGTTTAGCTGCGTTACCTCAGCTACAGATAGTGACAAACGCCATTGGAACAAATAATTTCTACAGGTGTGAAATACCAGCTGCCCCCTAAAAAAACTGATTGAAGCAGGGGTGTTATATACCAATAATATACTTTCTATATAGCGCATTTAGGTAGTGCAGCATTTGTTTGCGGTTTTGCTGCGCTACCTCAGCTCACAGAGTGACAAACGCTATTGGAACAAATAATTTCTACTGGTGTGAAATACCAGTTGCCCCCCAAAAAATCTGATCAAAGCAGGCGTGTGATATACCAATAATATACTTTCTATATAGTGCATTTGGGTAGTGCAGCATTTGTTTGCGGTTTAGCTGCTTTACCTCAGCTACACAGAGTAACAAATGCCATTGAAACAAATAATTTCTACTGGTGTGATATACCAGTTGCCCCAATGCCCCCCCCCCCCCCCAAAAAAAAAATTAAAATTGATTGAAGCAGGGATGTTATATACCAATAATATACTTTCTATATAGTGCATTTGGGTAGAGCAGCCTTTGGGTTTGCGGTTTTAGCTGCTTTACCTCAGCTATGTACACAGAGTAAAAAATGCCATTGAAACAAATAATTTCTACTGGTGTGATATATCAGTTGCCCCAATGCCCCCTCAAAAAATTTATTGAAGCAGGGATGTTATATACTAATTATATACTTTCTATACAGGTCCTTTAAAAAAAATTAGCATATTGTGATAAAGTTCATTATTTTCTGTAATGCACTGATAAACATTAGACTTTCATATATTTTAGATTCATTACACACAACTGAAGTAGGTCAAGCCTTTTATTGTTTTAATATTGATGATTTTGGCATACAGCTCATGAAAACCCCAAATTCCTATCTAAAAAAATTAGCATATTTCATCCGACCAATGAAAGAAAAGTGTTTTTAATACAAAAAAAGTCAACCTTCAAATAATTATGTTCAGTTATACACTCAATACTTGGTCGGGAATCCTTTTGCAGAAATGACTGCTTCAATGCGGCGTAGCATGGAGGCAATCAGCCTGTGGCACTGCTGAGGTGTTATGGAGGCCCAGGATGCTTCGATAGCGGCCTTAAGCTCATCCAGAGTGTTGGGTCTTGCGTCTCTCAACTTTCTCTTCCCAATATCCCACAGATTCTCTATGGGATTCAGGTCAGAAGAGTTGGCAGGCCAATTGAGCACAGTAATACCATGGTCAGTAAACCATTTACCAGTGGTGTTGGCACTGTGAGCAGGTGCCAGGTCGTGCTGAAAAATGAAATCTTCATCTCCATAAAGCTTTTCAGCAGATGGAAGCATGAAGTGCTCCAAAATCTCCTGATAGCTAGCTGCATTGACCTGCCCTTGATAAAACACAGTGGACCAACACCAGCAGCTGACATGGCACCCCAGACCATCACTGACTGTGGGTACTTGACACTGGACTTCAGGCATTTTGGCATTTCCCTCTCCCCAGTTTTCCTCCAGACTCTGGCACCTTGATTTCCGAATGACATGCAAAATTTGCTTTCATCCGAAAAAATTACTTTGGACCACTGAGCAACAGTCCAGTGCTGCTTCTCTGTAGCCCAGGTCAGGCGCTTCTGCCGCTCTTTCTGGTTCAAAAGTGGCTTGACCTGGGGAATGCGGCACCTGTAGCCCATTTCCTGCACACGCCTGTACACGGTGGCTCTGGATGTTTCTACTCCAGACTCAGTCCACTGCTTCCGCAGGTCCCCCAAGGTCTGGAATCGGTCCTTCTCCACAATCTTCCTCAGGGTCCGGTCACCTCTTCTCGTTGTGCAGCGTTTTCTGCCACACTTTTTCCTTCCCACAGACTTCCCACTGAGGTGCCTTGATACAGCACTCTGGAAACAGCCTATTCGTTCAGAAATTTCTTTCTGTGTCTTACCCTCTTGCTTGAGGGTGTCAATGATGGCCTTCTGGACAGCAGTCAGGTCGGCAGTCTTACCCATGATTGCTGTTTTGAGTAATGAACCAGGCTGGGAGTTTTTAAAAGCCTCAGGAATCTTTTGCAGGTGTTTAGAGTTAATTCGTTGATTCAGATGATTAGGTTAGTAGCTCGTTTAGAGAACCTTTTCATGATATGCTAATTTTTTTAGATAGGAATTTGGGGTTTTCATGAGCTGTATGCCAAAATCATCAATATTAAAACAAAATAAAAGGCTTGAACTACTTCAGTTGTGTGTAATGAATCTAAAATATATGAAAGTCTAATGTTTATCAATACATTACAGAAAATAATGAGCTTTATCACAATATGCTAATTTTTTTAGAAGGACCTGTATAGTGCATTTGGGTAGTGCAGCATTTGTTTGCGGTTTTGCTGCGTTATCTCAGCTACAGATAGTGACAAACGCTATTGGATCAAATCATTTCTACTGTTGTTAAATGCCAGTTGCCCCCCCCCCCCCCAAAAAAAAAAAAAAAACTTATTGAAGCAGGTGTGTTATATGCCAATTATATACTTTCTATATAGTGCATTTGGGTAGTGCAGCATTTTTTTGCGGTTTTGCTGCGTTACCACAGCTAAACAGAGTGACAAACGCCATTGGAACAAATAATTTCTACTGGTATCATATACCAGTTGCCCCCCAAAAAAACTGATTGAGGCAGGGGTGTGATATACCTATAATATAATTTATATATAGTGCATGTGCAGCATTTGTGTGCGGTTCTGCTGAGATAACGGAGCTATTCAGAGGGACAAACAACACTGGAACAACTAATTTCAACTAGTGTGATATACCAGTTGCCTGCAAAAAAAACTGATTGATCCAGGGGTGTGATATACATTTAATATAATTTCTATAATGCATTTGTATTGTGCAGCATTTGTGTGCGGTTCTGCTGAGATACCGTAGCTATACAGAGAGACAAACGCTATTGGAACAACTAATTGCAACTGTTGTGATTAGAGATGAGTGAATTGAAGCTGACAAAGTAGAATTTGTTCCGAATTTCAGGAAACATTTTATTCTGAACAAATGCGAATTTCTTCACGCTTTGTGGTAACAAATCACACTATTTCCTAAAATGGCATCTAAAATGGTGGCTACACGTGTGAGTACATGGGGTAAGGAACTCTGGGAAGGCGGGGTGACCCATAATGCCATGTATGCAGCCAATCAGCAGCCAGACAGGTGATGTCACAGCCCTATAAATACGGCGGCAATCTTAGATGCTGCCATTCATTATCGTACTTTGTTTAGGGACAGACGTGTATGCAGGCGCTAGGGAGAGTGAAAGAAAAACTAATTGTTAAAAAAAAGGAAATAAGTGATTTACTAGTGCAGTGAAAGGATAGTGAGAGGAATCATTTCACAGTCAGAGAGAGACATCGGAAATTTCTCATTGTAATAAAAACTGTGATTTACAAGTGCAGGGAAAGGACAGTGAGAGGACTCATTTCACAGCCTGGGACAGACCTGTGCAGATGCTAGAGAGAGTTATAGTAAAATCCTCGATGTGAAAACAATCGATTTACAAGTGCAGGGAAACATTACATGGGGATCCAGATAGTCTCATAACACAGCTCTGTCATTCCAGCAATTAGTTATTGGGGTGCAAGTGCTATGTTCAAAAGCCTTTAGTGGCTTTTATCTGTGGAAAAAGATAAATATATACGCAGGTCACTTTTGCTGTTAACTGCGCTGATATCATTTAGTGGCCTATTTTAATACAATACAAAAAATATATACGCAGGTCACTTTTGCTCTTAACTGCGCTGATATCATTTAGTCGCCTATTTCAATACAATACAAAAAATATATACGCAGGTCACTTTTGTTGTTATTTACGCTAAAATCATTTGCAGTCATTTCTGGTGAAAGAGTATAGGGCGATATTTTAGTAATACACAAAACATTAAAAGCCACTGCACGGTTGCATTCATTTCTGGTGAAAGATTATAGGGGCTTATTTCAATAAACGGGTTTTCCAGGCTTTTAATATTGATGACCTATCCTCAGGATAGGTCATCAATATCAGATCGGCGGGGGTCCGACACCCCCGCCGATCAGCTGTTTGAAGAGGAGGCGCGCGCCTTGCCTGTTTACTTTCTCGCCGTTGCCTCTGCAGCGGTGAGCAGGTGTAATTACACCTAACCGTCCCATTCATTCCAATGGGACGGATCGCTCCCATACACTTGTATAGGAGGGATCCGTCACATTGAAATGAATGGGACGGCTTGGGTGTAATTACACCTGCTCAATGCTGCAGAGGCGACGGCGAGAAGGTAAACAGTGAAGAGGAGGCAGCGCTGGCATGGCCCCCGCCGTTCTGATATTAATGACTTATCCTAACAGTGGTGTACCTCTAATAGAGGCAGACCACTCAACTGTTATGGGGTCCGTAGGGGAAGGGGGACCCGCTGTGGAGGAAAGGCCCCGCCCCTTATTACAAATAGCACAACAACTCTGTCCAGAGTCCTTGACAGGGTTTCTGGCTCAGCCTTTCAGCTCCCCTCACTGTTTTTCCTGTGCACTAGGTGCCCCAGCTTCCCCCCCAGCAAGGTCCGGATTCTACCATGAGAAGATGCCTCCAGGAAGCAGCCTGCACATGACCTCAGGGGCTGCACTGCTAAGGAGAGGTCCGTTTTTCAGAAGCTACAGCAAGATGTGCTGCTGCCATCAGAAGCCTCCCCAGTGCTCCCCTCCCCCACTCTGCTCCTCTTTCCTGTCCTGGCACAGAGTCCTCCTCTGTTGTTATGTAATCCATGTGCAGGAGTCGGGATAGAGGAAGGGGGGAAGAGAGCCTGTTGCACTGCCCAGCTGAGGAGAATATGTCCTCTCATCAATCCTGACTGTTTACCCTGGAGACCTGCGCAGAAGGTAAGTGTGTGCCAGTATAATATGTGTGTGTTTACATATCTGTACTTATGCCTGTGTAGTGTACTGTATTATGTACAGTCGTGGCCAAAAGTTTTGAGAATGACACAAATATTCGTTTTCACAGCTAAACTGCTTTTAGATCTTTGTTCCAGTTGTTTCTGTGATGTAGTGAAATATAATTACACGCACTTCATACGTTTCAAAGGCTTTTATCCACAATTACATGACATTTATGAAAGAGTCAGTATTTGCAGTGTTGGCCCTTCTTTTTAAGGACCTCTGCAATTCGACTGGGCATGCTCTCAATCAACTTCTTGGCCAATTCCTGACTGATAGCAACCCATTATTTTATAATCACTTCTTGGAGTTTGTCAGAATTAGTGGGTTTTTGTTTGTCCACCCGCCTCTTGAGGATTGACCACAAGTTCTCAATGGGATTAAGATCTGGGGAGTTTCCAGGCCATGGACCCAAAATGTCAACGTTTTGGTCACCGAGCCACTTAGTTATCAATTTTGCCTTATGGCACGGTGCTCCATCGTGCTGGAAAATGCATTGTTCTTCACCAAACTGTTGTTGGATTATTGGAAGAAGTTGCTGTTGGAGGGTGTTTTGGTACCATTCTTTATTCATGGCTGTGTTTTTGGGCAAAATTGTGAGTGAGCCCACTCCCTTGGATGAGAAGCAACCCCACACATGAATGGTCTCAGGATGCTTTACTGTTGGCATGACACAGGACTGATGGTAGCGCTCACCTTTTCTTCTCCAGACAAGTCTTTTTCCTAATGCCCCAAACAATCGGAAAGAGGCTTCATCAGAGAATATGACTTTGCCCCCGTCCTCAGCAGTGCATTCACCATATTTTCTGCAGACGATCAATCTGTCCCTGGTGTTTTTTTTGGAGAGAAGTGGCTTCTTTGCTGCCCTTCTTGACACCAGGCCATCTTCCAAAAGTCTTCGCCTCACTGTGCGTGCAGATGCGCTCACACCTGCCTGCTGCCATTCCTGAGCAAGCTCTGCACTGGTCGCACTCTGATCCCGCAGCTGAATCCTCTTTAGGAGACGATCCTGGCGCTTGCTGGACTTTCTTGGACGCCCTGAAGCCTTCTTAACAAGAATTGAACCTCTTTCCTTGAAGTTCTTGATGATCCTATAAATTGTTGATTGAGGTGCAATCTTAGTAGCCACAATATCCTTGCCTGTGAAGCCATTTTTATGCAACGCAATGATGGCTGCACACGTTTCTTTGCAGGTCACCATGGTTAACAATGGAAGAACAATGATTTCAAGCATCACCCTCCTTTTAACAGGTCAAGTCTGCCATTTTAACCCAATCAGCCTGACATAATGATCTCCAGCTTTGTGCTCGTCAACATTCTCACCTGAGTTAACTAGACGATTACTGAAATGATCTCAGCAGGTCCTTTAATGACAGCAATGAAATGCAGTGGAAAGGTTTTTTTGGGGATTAAGTTAATTTTCATGGCAAAGAAGGACTATGCAATTCATCTGATCACTCTTCATAACATTCTGGAGTATATGCAAATTGCTATTATAAAAACTTAAGCTGCAACTTTTCCAATTTTCAATATTTATGTAATTCTCAAAACTTTTGGCCACGACTATACATATGTATGTGATGTGTGTGTACAGTGGCGTACATATAGGGGTCGCGGGGTCCCAGTTGCGACCGGGCCCGGCATCCCAGGGGGCCCGGCCGCCTGCGGATCCCTGGCCCCTGCTGCAGCTGCGTCTGACTTCTATTATCTCATTTTCACTTGCGGTCAACGCTGGGCTCGGGCAGGAGCGAGCACGGCGTCAATCCCACGAGGCCTGTGAACTCCTGCGGCAGGTCTCACGGGAACATGCGCACGTCGCTCGTCTAAACTCAGACGGGATCTGGACGTGAGTGAGGACCGCCGACCGACCAGAAGACAGAAGTTCCCCTGCCCTAGACAGCACCGCAGCAGCCTCCAGCCGGTCTGAATGGAGACGATGAAGAAAGAGAACATCTACTGTACATCAAAGGAGACGTCACTGGATGTAAGAGGTATGGGCGCGATATATAGGTAGGGCTGTGCGTGGGTGTGGCTTGAGGGTGGGCGGGGACACAGGGGCCCCATAATCTCCTATTGCCCGGGGAAGTGCCCCTCCCGAGACCAGGCTCTGGATCCGCCACTGGGGGGGCCCATGGATCAGTTTTGCACAGGGGCCCCATGGTATGTGTGTACGCCACTGTGTGTGTAATTGTCTAATGTACCTGTATATATGTGAATGACTGAGTAAATGTATATACTGTATGTGTACTATATGTACAGTGTATATTGTGTGTGTGTGTGTGTGTGTGTGTATATATATATATATATATATATACAGGACAAATGACGAGGCAGCACTTCCAGCTTTGAGTGATAGGGTGAAGACCCCAAAATAAACTTTAATCCCACAGCAACGTTTCGGCCTGCTCAATGAGGCCTTTATCAAGCTATACAACAGTGCAACATAACAGGTATATATACCCACAGTCAATTACAGATCAGTTACAATCAGTGATTTCACATGTCATTATTCAAGTCACATGATCCTCCACTTCCTTATCACATGACATTTGTGCATTATAAACAATATTAGACTATTCGTATAAAAGTGAAACAAATACATATCTTTGATCATCCAACAATACAGTGTATCTATATAGTAATAATCATGATAAGTACGTCCATCTAACTACATAGGGATCATATCCCTTACCTCAGTAGCTTCAGAACGCACAAACGTGCAAATGTGCTCAGTGCATAAATGGTTAAAAACATTAATCTATGATGCAGCTGCATCGTATATTTATTTAAAAACATCCTGATGGAGCTCACCATCATTCCCCTGGTGCCAGTCGGCGTTGGCGTCCCTTGATCGGCATCGCGCATGCTCAGCGTCAAACGTGTCTGGCCCCGCCCCCGACGTCAGCGTACACCCGCGTGTCAGCTCCATGGACCGCAGCGTCATCCCATGGAACGCATCGCGGGCGTAACAGTGCAGAGGGGAGGAAGGCCACATCACGTGACTCGGCACGCGCGACGCGTATACAAGGGGCGTGTTTAGTGTCCATGGAGACATGAGAAACATTTCCCAATGCAGGAGACTGCGGAGGCGCCACCCCGGGCGTTAGTGCACATCAACTTAACCCTCAATATGTCAGCCACCTCACTGTATGGAAGGCGAACAGGGAGAAAGTCAGCAAACTAATTCAGCCCACTAGGCCAACCCAGATTGCTTCTTACTTCCCTGGATTTCTAACTCAATTATATTTATATTTAAATGAGTGCAGTTATCCTGGGACAAACCCTTCCCATCAATCTGCACACACTAAATATGTTTTGGGTGCATAACTACTCACTAATACGGTTTGTGGTGAGTGTCATATGGTGAACTACCCACAAATAAATTATCCCAGTTATAGGTCCATTGTGCATCAAATCACCCAGTCGGGCGTACCTCCGCATCCTCCCATCATATCTCCTATGTTGGTCACTTCATTCACTGGCATATCCTGGGGTTCATAGGGGGCTCCATCAGTGTAATAGACAAAGGTTCATTAGGCTCTTCGAACGATTTATCTGAAATAAATGACAAAATAATATCATCATACAGACAATATAGTAGTTAGACAAATAACAGAGCACTGTTATATATCCCCCACACTCGACAGGACGGGGCAGAACCCTCACAGATCCAGCGAGCTGGCAGCACATATCCTATCCACATAATTCCCATCTACATTCCGCATTGAGGCCATCGGGCTTCAGTGTATGTAGCTTGTGTATCCACATGATCTCCCGTTGCTTCAAGAGCTTTTCCCTGTTCCCTCCCCTTTTCAGTGGAGGGACATGGTCAATCACCCTGAATTTGAGGTCCTTCTCCCTGTGTCCAGCCTCAAGAAAATGCTTGGGCACTGGGAGATCTTTCCTCTTCTGACGGATGGAATACCTGTGGTAGTTCATCCTAGTCTTTACGTCACAGATGGTCTCACCTACATAAAAGAGGTTGCATGGACAAGACAAAAGATAGACCACGTAAGAACTATCACAGGTTAAAAAATGTCGTATATCATACTGCATATTAGTTACTGGATGTGTAAATTTCTCACCTTTGAGCATATAACAGCAGTTGACACAGCTTAAACACGGATAGCATCCGTATTTCCTACGTCCTATGTATGTCTGAATTTTTGCCCTATCTCCACCCACCTCTGCTCTCACTAGCTTATCCCTCAAACTATCTGTTCTTCTGTATGACATTAGAGGAGGTACTGTAAATTCTTGAACTTTGTTATAATTACTCATTAGTATAGGCCAATGTTTTTTGATGGCACCTGCTATTTTATAACTACCCTCTGTGTAGGTGGAGATAAATGGCACCCTAGTATTTTTGTTAACTTTCTTCGGACTCACAATTTTCAATTCTTCTAATTGTCTCTGAACTAATCTTCTAGGGTAACCCCTGTTGATGAACTTATTTGCCATCTCAGACTGTCTCCTATTTCGTACCTGTGGGTCTTGTACTATACGCTGCACACGGAGGAATTGACTACGTTGCAGTGTTTTGACCATGGACCGCGGATGACAACTTTCAAACCTTAATAACTTGTTACAGTCAGTCGGTTTAATGTATAGGTCTGTAACAAGTGCAGTATCATGTTTCATCACCATTGTGTCCAAAAATTGGACCTGCTCGGTGGAGTATGTGAGAGTGAACCGGATCTCAGGGTCCATTCCATTCAGGAATCCATGAAATCCTGCCAACTCATTCTCAGTGCCGTCCCAGATGACAAAAACATCGTCTATGTATCTCCACCACCCCCGCACATGGCTGAAGTGGTGGGACACATAGACGTGTTCAGCCTCCAGGCCCGACATGAAAATGTTGGCGTGAGTCGGCGCCATATTCGAACCCATTGCGGTTCCCCGCTGTTGTAGATAGTAGCCATCTTGGAATGCAAAGTAATTATATCTCAAGACTACACCGAGCAGGTCCAAAATGAACTCCCTACACTCGTCGGTGTAACCAGTCCTAGCCAGACATTTTTTAACAGCCTCTACACCCCTATCATGATTGATAGAGGTGTAGAGGCTCACCACATCAAATGAGACCAACAGAGTGTTTGCAGTAACCTCAATATCTGCAATTCTGTCCAGAAAATCACCAGTATCGCGTATATATGACTTAGCCTCTACCGCAAATTTACATAGGACTTTATCTAGAAAAATTGCCAGATTCGAGAATACCGATTCCCTCCCGGAGACAATCGGTCTCCCCGGCGGATTTTTCACACATTTATGAATTTTAGGTAGCACGTATATCAATGGTGTCTTAGGTTCTTTTATTGTGAGATATTTATGCAGGGCTTCGTCAATGAGACCCCCCATTTTGGCTCCATCCAATATTCTAGTGATCACCCTCATCACTTCGAATTTGGGATCATGATTAAGCCGTCTATAGACCTGGGTGTCCCCCAATTGCCTCTGTATTTCAGAGATGTACCATTGGGTGTCCATCACAACGACGGCTCCCCCCTTATCGGCGGGTTTAACCGTGAGGGAGTAGTCGCTGCGCAGTTCACCCAATGCCTGCATCTCAGCTGATGTCATGTTTGGATGTTTCAAACCTCCATTCTGCAATGAGCCTTTCAGGCTCTCAATGTCAGCCCTCACTGCATTGATATACGTGTCTATAGCTGGACTTTTGATCTGTGGTGTAAAGTCACTCCTGGCATGTAAACCCACACCGCGGAGAGAGAGTTCACAACACTGCTCAATGTCACCACCACTCTTTGGTTTATCTGTTTCTAAGAACCAAACTTTCAATTTTATAGTTCTAAAGAATTTTTGCAGATCTACTTCAAGTTGGAACCAATCTATACCCACTGCAGGGCAAAATGTTAAACCTTTAGACAACAGTTCGGTTTGTACAGTAGTCAATACTTTAGAGGATATATTTACCACTGTGGATTCCTTCTCTTTGTCGGCCGATTTCTTGTACTCCGTTGCTCTCTTTCTCCATTTATATTGTCTCTGTCCACCACGTCTGGTTCTTTTGAGTCCAGACCTGGGCCTAAAAAACGGTCATCCGGTCGTTGTTCTGTTGTAGTATGTCCATCATCGGCTGTCGAAGTCATTCCTCTTCTAGGATTGATGTTACTTTTTTTATAATTATTGTAGTTACCGTAAGCAGGTTGACGTCTTTGGCCTTTTTGTTCCTTCAACTTCTTATCGGCTGTATCCTGCTGTTCTCGTATCATGCCCAATTCGTGGCCTCAATGGAGCTGCATCTAGCGACTCTGGCTGAGTATTACAAGTCGCATAGGATCCCAAGGGGTATGCGCTCCCAACTGAAGCCTAGCTTGTTTCCAGCTGACAGCAAATTTGCATTGAAATTTACACAGATCTCCAATAGATATGCCCTTGATATTATACTGCTTAATCTGGAGTTTCTTCAGCACGAATTGGGCATGATACGAGAACAGCAGGATACAGCCGATAAGAAGTTGAAGGGAGTTCTCCCCACACAAGAGTATGAGTCATACTTAATGAATTGCTCTGCATACCTAGATAAATTTAGGAAGGAGCAGGAAGCTATTAAACGGCGAAAATGGCTACGGGATGAAGAAGATTACAGGAGAGGCAACGTTTATACGTGGCAGGAACAAAAAGGCCAAAGACGTCAACCTGCTTACGGTAACTACAATAATTATAAAAAAAGTAACATCAATCCTAGAAGAGGAATGACTTCGACAGCCGATGATGGACATACTACAACAGAACAACGACCGGATGACCGTTTTTTAGGCCCAGGTCTGGACTCAAAAGAACCAGACGTGGTGGACAGAGACAATATAAATGGAGAAAGAGAGCAACGGAGTACAAGAAATCGGCCGACAAAGAGAAGGAATCCACAGTGGTAAATATATCCTCTAAAGTATTGACTACTGTACAAACCGAACTGTTGTCTAAAGGTTTAACATTTTGCCCTGCAGTGGGTATAGATTGGTTCCAACTTGAAGTAGATCTGCAAAAATTCTTTAGAACTATAAAATTGAAAGTTTGGTTCTTAGAAACAGATAAACCAAAGAGTGGTGGTGACATTGAGCAGTGTTGTGAACTCTCTCTCCGCGGTGTGGGTTTACATGCCAGGAGTGACTTTACACCACAGATCAAAAGTCCAGCTATAGACACGTATATCAATGCAGTGAGGGCTGACATTGAGAGCCTGAAAGGCTCATTGCAGAATGGAGGTTTGAAACATCCAAACATGACATCAGCTGAGATGCAGGCATTGGGTGAACTGCGCAGCGACTACTCCCTCACGGTTAAACCCGCCGATAAGGGGGGAGCCGTCGTTGTGATGGACACCCAATGGTACATCTCTGAAATACAGAGGCAATTGGGGGACACCCAGGTCTATAGACGGCTTAATCATGATCCCAAATTCGAAGTGATGAGGGTGATCACTAGAATATTGGATGGAGCCAAAATGGGGGGTCTCATTGACGAAGCCCTGCATAAATATCTCACAATAAAAGAACCTAAGACACCATTGATATACGTGCTACCTAAAATTCATAAATGTGTGAAAAATCCGCCGGGGAGACCGATTGTCTCCGGGAGGGAATCGGTATTCTCGAATCTGGCAATTTTTCTAGATAAAGTCCTACGTAAATTTGCGGTAGAGGCTAAGTCATATATACGCGATACTGGTGATTTTCTGGACAGAATTGCAGATATTGAGGTTACTGCAAACACTCTGTTGGTCTCATTTGATGTGGTGAGCCTCTACACCTCTATCAATCATGATAGGGGTGTAGAGGCTGTTAAAAAATGTCTGGCTAGGACTGGTTACACCGACGAGTGTAGGGAGTTCATTTTGGACCTGCTCGGTGTAGTCTTGAGATATAATTACTTTGCATTCCAAGATGGCTACTATCTACAACAGCGGGGAACCGCAATGGGTTCGAATATGGCGCCGACTTACGCCAACATTTTCATGTCGGGCCTGGAGGCTGAACACGTCTATGTGTCCCACCACTTCAGCCATGTGCGGGGGTGGTGGAGATACATAGACGATGTTTTTGTCATCTGGGACGGCACTGAGAATGAGTTGGCAGGATTTCATGGATTCCTGAATGGAATGGACCCTGAGATCCGGTTCACTCTCACATACTCCACCGAGCAGGTCCAATTTTTGGACACAATGGTGATGAAACATGATACTGCACTTGTTACAGACCTATACATTAAACCGACTGACTGTAACAAGTTATTAAGGTTTGAAAGTTGTCATCCGCGGTCCATGGTCAAAACACTGCCACGTAGTCAATTCCTCCGTGTGCAGCGTATAGTACAAGACCCACAGGTACGAAATAGGAGACAGTCTGAGATGGCAAATAAGTTCATCAACAGGGGTTACCCTAGAAGATTAGTTCAGAGACAATTAGAAGAATTGAAAATTGTGAGTCCGAAGAAAGTTAACAAAAATACTAGGGTGCCATTTATCTCCACCTACACAGAGGGTAGTTATAAAATAGCAGGTGCCATCAAAAAACATTGGCCTATACTAATGAGTAATTATAACAAAGTTCAAGAATTTACAGTACCTCCTCTAATGTCATACAGAAGAACAGATAGTTTGAGGGATAAGCTAGTGAGAGCAGAGGTGGGTGGAGATAGGGCAAAAATTCAGACATACATAGGACGTAGGAAATACGGATGCTATCCGTGTTTAAGCTGTGTCAACTGCTGTTATATGCTCAAAGGTGAGAAATTTACACATCCAGTAACTAATATGCAGTATGATATACGACATTTTTTAACCTGTGATAGTTCTTACGTGGTCTATCTTTTGTCTTGTCCATGCAACCTCTTTTATGTAGGTGAGACCATCTGTGACGTAAAGACTAGGATGAACTACCACAGGTATTCCATCCGTCAGAAGAGGAAAGATCTCCCAGTGCCCAAGCATTTTCTTGAGGCTGGACCCAGGGAGAAGGACCTCAAATTCAGGGTGATTGACCATGTCCCTCCACTGAAAAGGGGAGGGAACAGGGAAAAGCTCTTGAAGCAACGGGAGATCATGTGGATACACAAGCTACATACACTGAAGCCCGATGGCCTCAATGCGGAATGTAGATGGGAATTATGTGGATAGGATATGTGCTGCCAGCTCGCTGGATCTGTGAGGGTTCTGCCCCGTCCTGTCGAGTGTGGGGGATATATAACAGTGCTCTGTTATTTGTCTAACTACTATATTGTCTGTATGATGATATTATTTTGTCATTTATTTCAGATAAATCGTTCGAAGAGCCTAATGAACCTTTGTCTATTACACTGATGGAGCCCCCTATGAACCCCAGGATATGCCAGTGAATGAAGTGACCAACATAGGAGATATGATGGGAGGATGCGGAGGTACGCCCGACTGGGTGATTTGATGCACAATGGACCTATAACTGGGATAATTTATTTGTGGGTAGTTCACCATATGACACTCACCACAAACCGTATTAGTGAGTAGTTATGCACCCAAAACATATTTAGTGTGTGCAGATTGATGGGAAGGGTTTGTCCCAGGATAACTGCACTCATTTAAATATAAATATAATTGAGTTAGAAATCCAGGGAAGTAAGAAGCAATCTGGGTTGGCCTAGTGGGCTGAATTAGTTTGCTGACTTTCTCCCTGTTCGCCTTCCATACAGTGAGGTGGCTGACATATTGAGGGTTAAGTTGATGTGCACTAACGCCCGGGGTGGCGCCTCCGCAGTCTCCTGCATTGGGAAATGTTTCTCATGTCTCCATGGACACTAAACACGCCCCTTGTATACGCGTCGCGCGTGCCGAGTCACGTGATGTGGCCCTCCTCCCCTCTGCACTGTTACGCCCGCGATGCGTTCCATGGGATGACGCTGCGGTCCATGGAGCTGACACGCGGGTGTACGCTGACGTCGGGGGCGGGGCCAGACACGTTTGACGCTGAGCATGCGTGATGCCGATCAAGGGACGCCAACGCCGACTGGCACCAGGGGAATGATGGTGAGCTCCATCAGGATGTTTTTAAATAAATATACGATGCAGCTGCATCATAGATTAATGTTTTTAACCATTTATGCACTGAGCACATTTGCACGTTTGTGCGTTCTGAAGCTACTGAGGTAAGGGATATGATCCCTATGTAGTTAGATGGACGTACTTATCATGATTATTACTATATAGATACACTGTATTGTTGGATGATCAAAGATATGTATTTGTTTCACTTTTATACGAATAGTCTAATATTGTTTATAATGCACAAATGTCATGTGATAAGGAAGTGGAGGATCATGTGACTTGAATAATGACATGTGAAATCACTGATTGTAACTGATCTGTAATTGACTGTGGGTATATATACCTGTTATGTTGCACTGTTGTATAGCTTGATAAAGGCCTCATTGAGCAGGCCGAAACGTTGCTGTGGGATTAAAGTTTATTTTGGGGTCTTCACCCTATCACTCAAAGCTGGAAGTGCTGCCTCGTCATTTGTCCTGTATATATCTTGGAGGAAGGGCCGGCCTCTGTGAGGACTTGCACCCAGTGCACAACGTCTGACTGTGCTGCTGCAATTTTATATATATATATATATATAATATATACACAGATGTAGCAGAGTTAACACAACACTTGATGAGTTTTCACATTTAGTTAATGCGTTATGAGTTTTGTTGACTGAACTTGTGTATAAGGTTTTGATTTTCTACAAATCCCATTATGGATTCCGGTACCACGGACCACAACGGAATTCTATGATGGCATCCACCACGAAAGCCTATATGAGGCTTTCCGTATTGCATTCAGTCATAATATAAGTCTGTGTTGACCATGCTATGCTGTCATAGAATTCTATTATGGTCCGTGGTAGCAGAATCCATAAGAGAATTCTTAGATAACCCGAACCCGAAATTTGTATGCCAAACTTGAAAATACAAGTTCACTCAATACCAGTTATGACTATGACTGTTAAAGGGGTTGTCACATTCCCTTTTTCCCCCACTCAGCCCCCTCCAATGCACTCCCTTGCCCTGCACTGAATTGCGCATGGCAAGGGCTTTTTCTGCAGATCCTGTGACGTCACCGAATCTCCAGAAAAATTCTCTAGATTCAGCGCAGGGAGAGGGAAATGCTCCGATGTTCTTGTCACAGGGGCTGAATGGGGAGAAGGGGATATGTCCGGGGTTCAGCTCTGAATCCAGACATAATTAAGCCGTCTGATCACTGCACTTTGATGCCGTATTAGTCTTCATTCACATCTCTGGTGAACGACAGAATCTAGCAATGCTGGATCCAGTCAACTCTGGCAGGATGTTCTCTGCCGGATACAGTCACCTGAGATATGAATTAAGCCTTAGGCTGGGTTCACATCACTGTTTCGTTTTCCGTTCTTCTGATCTGTCAGAAGAAAAGATAAACAAAACACAGATTCTGTATTTTAAGCATCCGTTATGCTCAGTTACACACATTTTGCATCCTCTTTAGCCATTTCCGTATGATATCAGTTTTTTTAATGTAAAAAAAGTTCTACACAAAGTATTTTTTTTCTTACCATCTAAAATAACGTATCTCAGAAGGAAATGGCTAAAATGGATGCAAAATGTGCATAAATGTGCATAACGGATGCTTAAAATACATGATCTGTTTTATTGCTTTTTTTTTTCTTCTTCTGACTGATCAGAAGAACGGAAAACTAACAGTAATGTGAACGCGGGCTTGGATGGTAGTGCTATATAGTACATTATGCCTACTAATGTCACCCCTTGTGTACATGTTGTTTCATAAGCACCCCCCAGGTTATGACAGTAGTAATGTGTAATGTAGCACCAATGTACCTACATAGGTGAGGAAGGAGAGGGCCTGGGGTACAAGTTTGGAGGGACCAGAGATGGGTAGTCAGCGGGGCTTGGAAAGGACCATTGCGGCCCAATTCAGATTCCTGCTATGGGGCCCAATGAATTCTATGTACGCCCCTGTATCCTGAGGATAGGTCATCAATATTAAAAGCCCAGAGAACCCCTTAAAAAAAAATAAAAAATACATATGCACTGCTGGTGAAAGCGTATAGTGGCCTATTTCAGTCCAAGAAGAAATATATATTTTCAGTTTACTTTTGCTTCTGTTGAAAGCGTATAGGGACGTATTTCAGTAAACAAAGAAAAATATATTCTCAGTTCACTTCTGTAGTTATTTGAGGGTGTTGCGATGGATTAAGCATTCCAAAAACACAATTCATCTACACATGGAGCCAAATCCTGTCAAGATTGATGCAAGTGTGTTATTGGCTGCTCATCCAGCAAGATACTTCTGGGGGAACCTGCCTGCCATGCTTAGGCCTCTACTAGCGACAGACAATGAGAAGAAGACAAAGCTTGTTCTTTTCTGTACATTGAATGAATAATTTTTGGGGCCTGTACTCCACTGGCCTGCAGTAAAATTGATATCTAATGACCATCTAATATACAGATGTAGTAGAGTTAACACTCATGATTTATGTACCTCCAGCCACATAATCACTTGATGTTTTCTGTCCGGTGAATGCCTAAGGTTTGGGGCCTGTACTCCCGTGGCCTAAAATAACATTTTCTAGGCTCCAACATGGCACATTTTTGAGAGTTTCAATTTAAAGGGAATCTGTCACAGGCAATTTAGCAAATTTTTTATTTCATGAATCCATGTGTAATAAAGTACCTTATTTCCAGATGTCTGGGGGGGTGTTGATCACTTAGCCGCGCCTCTGGGAGGCGATTTAGCTGAACTTGGAGGCGTTATTAGTTTTCAAATTTAGGCGGGCACGGCACTTCAGAGGGGCGTTCCTGGGCACCGTGGAGAAAGAATAACGCCCCTCTGGGCTCCTTACAGCTTCATTTGCATATCAGAAGAAGCGTTTTTTGGAAGAAATGACAAGACTCACAAAAAAAGAACAAGACATCTGGAAATAAGGTACTTTATTACACATAAATTCATGAATTTTTTTTTTTTGTGCTAAATTGCTAGTGACAGATTCCCTTTAAGACACATAAAAAAGGCCCCTAATTAAAATACATATTTTTTGTGGGAATTTTTTCCATTTATCCCCCTCTGGTATGTCACTGCCCATGTTGTGGGCTTTGTGCACTTCTTGTAGGTATTTGGTGGCTGCAAATATGAGCTGAAGATCTTTCAGGTTCGCCTGCCATTAAAGTGAATAGGGCCCGCTGCAAACTTGCGGTTTGTGAACATTTGATCGCGTGCGCAAACTGTCCCGGCCGATGTTCATCCATCACTGGTCACTGATATTTAAGATGGGAAAACGTTATACAGGAGGTGTAGCACAGGTAATGTTGCTGCCACCAGCAGCGAAAATATTAGACTGAATGTCACTGACATTTAAGATGGGCTATCGTTATACAGGAGGTGTAGCACAGGTAATGTCGCTGCTACCAGCAGCGAACAAATTTGACTGAATTTCACTAATATTTCAGATTCGCTAACGTTATACTAGTGATATAGCACCCGATGACACGTTGCGGCCAGCCAATCACTGTAATGCCAGTAGCCAACATGACTACAACATTACAGTAAGGGCCATTACCTCTGCGCATGTTTAATGGCTATGTAGCAGCGAACAAACGTGCAGGGAGGAGACTCGAGCATCTCGCTCGAGCACACGTGGTTTTCGGTCGACCACAGCGATGTGCTGAGCATCGCGATGCTCGAGTAAAAAAGTTTTCGGCCGAGCATGCTCACCCAACACCACTGAGTGGGTAACCCGTACCTGTCGGAAAAGGGTAGACACATGGTGATCCCTTCAGTGCAGAGCATGAGCAGCCCCGGACATGTAAGGGCATCACAGAACAGTTAGTGCTGAATGCACAAAGTTGGACATGGAACTCCTGGGGTAAAATAACTTCTTAAAACCAGATGAGCCAAATTTGCTTGATAGATCAAATATGGCAACGGTAATATTGCCATAATGGAGTGTCATTGGTTATTGGAATGAACCACACAAATCATTCCACCCACTGGACTCAAATTAATTGTTGTGAAAAATTTTGTCTGCATCGTTATTGCAAATATTTATGGTCGGAACTACAACTGTATTACCAGACAAATCGTTCCACTAACTGGACCCAAATTCATCACTCCTAGCTATCATGTTCTGTTATGAAAAATTTTATTCTGCGTAACTCTGACAGTCACAAGAAGTTTTAAACAAATTCTATGACACTGTGCAGTGCAACAAAATTTTAGTCTATGTGTATTTCTCCATACGGTCCAGGATCCCTCCATACTATGAACTTAATGCCATTTTACTTTCAACATGTACATTTATTTGGGTTAAAACCAGATGGGATGAACCTGGTAGCTGGATAGGAGGAGTGTTATTGGTTATTGGAATGAACCACACAAATCGCTCCACCAACTCAACCCAAATTCATTGTTGCTAATACGTTCTTTTAGTCAGTGTTTGGTCAGTGTTTTGCATCAGTATTTGATCAGAATTTGCAAGCCAAAAGCAGGATTGGGTCCAAAACAAACACAGAAGGACCCACTCTTTTTTTGGCTTACAATTACTGATCAAATCCTGATGCAAAACACTGACAAAATACTGACCATCTGAAAGAGGCTTTATGGATGTTCAAAATACAGGATGGTTGTTTTTTTTTTATGTTCTTCTGTTGGATTAGAAGAATGAAAACATAAACAGTGATGTTAACACAGCCTTACTACCACTCCTGCTGTCCCCCTCCCCACTCTGTCATGGGACAACGTTTGTCCCAGTTACTGCCACTGCTTCCGCTACCGCCATCGTTTCCATTCTGTCATGGGGCCACTACTGTCACGATTACTGCCACTGTCCCCACTATGTAATTGGGCTACTACTGCTGCTGCTGCCCCCACTCAGTCATGGAGCTACTACTTGAATCTTGGGGCACTGCACGGTTAATTCCACAACGATAAATTAGACCTGATGCTTTTATTGACCTGTATTACTAACGTACACTAATTCCATAGCTAACAGAAGGGATTAGCTATGAATCTTGGTGCCCTGCACAGTGGTGTAGATGGGGATAATTTACAACTGCCTGTAATACTGATGGCATGGTACCTACCAAATGGATTAAGTATAAATGTGGGTGTACTAGAATGCAATGCACTGTCCCTGCAGTTTAATTACCTAGCCTTCACACTGAGATTGGGCCACCAAGTAGGATGCATATAATTAGGCAGAGTGGCCTGGATATGCCAGATTTATAGCGATTTATGACAAATTAATTCAGAACAAACCAAATTTCTTGAAGATCCTCTGAGAATAGTCCGAATCAAATTTTTCCAAACTTCTCTAGTCATCAGTATCAGAATATCAGAAAACTCCTTTAAAAGGAATCTGCCTGCTCTGCTAAATGCGATTAAGTCCATTACAACTTTAATAATACTGTTGCTGATGAGTCCAGTCATTTGTTTCTCTATACTCACCCCCGTTTCTCCAATGTGTGCCAGTAAACCAGCCATTGAGTGCATTGGTAGGACTTTTCTTGCAGTCCTCTCTACTATGTATATGCACTTAGGAGTTCTCTGAATGTATTTTAGGGCCAGTGTGTAGGCACACAGGGGTGAGTATAGGTCTATAGATCACTTATCTAGAGTCATTGGCAGCAGTACTCTACTTAATAGGGCTTGAAGATGACGTATTTACTTTAAAACGCAAGATACACATCTTGTCTCATTTAGGCTACATGCACACAAACGTTGTTTGTTTCCGTGTCCGTTCAGTTTTTTTGGCGTATAAGATACAGACCCATTCATTTCAATGAGTCCGCAAAAAATGCGGTCAGCACACCGTGTGCTAGCCGCATCAGTATGTCCGTTCGGTAGCCTCACAAAAAAAATATAACATGTCTCATACTTGTCCATTTTAGGCATTGTTACAATGGATCCGCAAAAAAAAAAAATGGATGGCATACGGATGTCATCCGTTTTTTTTGAGGATCCGCAATTTGCGTACCGCAGAGCACATACGGTCAATGTGCATGTAGCCTAATTCAGAGATTTTTTTCTAGAGATGATTCTAACTGTATTAAAAAAACTATAAAACTATGGTTATATGTTATTATGCACTTAGATATCAAATCTATCACAGTATTTACCATATTGTATCTGTATAATGTAAAGTAGATCAGGGGTCATCAACCTCCAGCACTCCAGCTGTTGTAAAACCCCAATTCCCAGCATGCTCTTTTCACTTCTATGGGAGTTCTGCGAACAGCCAAGCAAGTGTGCATGCTAGGAGTCGTAGTTTTACCACAGCTGGAAGTTTCTTATCCCTGATGGAGATAATACAAAATAAACAGCTGATTTAGAAAAATACATACATCCTCTGTCCTTAAATCATGAGGTAATACAACATAAAGCATGACCTAATGCCCTTTGATTGCAGTTTCGTTGTCTTCAGCAAAGAGCACATAGATGAACACACAATTTTAAAGACCAGCAGAAAATGTACTTTAATTACATGAAGTTGGAAATGAAGTGGATTCTTCCATTATACCTATTGGCATTTATATTATGCTGAATGTCAGGGTAATATATTTCTCTGTGCTTTATATGGGCTGTACTAATTAATTGTCTACTCTGCAGCTACATGCCTCATGCAACCTTTCAAATTTGGAAAGGAAAAAAAATCTGAGTAAAAATATGCTGCTTCTTTTAAACCCAGAGAAATACTCTGCATACAATTGGAATTTTTTTTGTTGGCTTTTAACTCACAGAAATAACAGTAATTCTGAACCCTTGCTTTTAGCAACCAGAAACCCCTTGCATTGTAAATGTGTAAAATGCTAGTGACTAGTGTTAATCAAGCACCGTAGTGCTCAGGGGCTCGGGGCTAACACATCGGGATGTTCGGGTGCTCGACCGAGCACCCAAGTATAATGGAAGTCAATGGGAAAGCCCAAGCATTAAACTAGGTACCCCCGGCTCTGGTTCATAGGAAAATGTCAGAAATTGATGGAAGCACCACTAAAATGGCTCTGTAACAGCATAGGGAGGATGTATGGGTGCATCTTGGACTCCCTAGTCACTGCTGGCAATGATGTTGTTCGAATAGTACGCCACTTTTACAGACTTACTATAATACGCACAAAATCAAAGAAATTATCGATTTTAGAGGAAAAATGTATAGGAAACATTCTTTCCTGTATATTTACTTGTATATAAAGTGCAAGTGCTGCCAAGAATTACAAGGAAGATGCACTCCGATGCAACCTGTATATCACATAAAGGAGGGCCTCATTTACATTGTGGTACAATTGTTCAATAGTGGGACTCCTACACTCATAAAGCCTATGCACTAAGTGAAAGGCCTGCCAAAAATTACAGTGAACCGGAACTCCAATACACCCTTTATTACACAAAAAGGAGGGCATCATATGATGGCCTACTGGTGACCCTCAAAAACAAGGGGCCTGCTGATTTAACCATCTAAATCACTATGGGTGAGGGCCTGCTGCCTCTTTGGTTACTCTAGTTAACCTGGGGCCGATCGCATGTCCCCGTGACGATCCATTTGGATGTCTGGCCTGTCAAATTTCGATGTTTTTGTCAGCGCAATCCATTGTGACTATGGGTAACGGTGAATCAGTGTTTGATTCCGAAGAGGCAGACTGAGAAACGGCTATGGCTATCACATCCAAGCAAGGCAGCATGCACACAAATTACCTATTAGGCATAATTAGGTGAGGGCCTACAGGTGAGCTGACCCTGTAAAAGAGTTTAGGTGCAGGACTGCATGTGAGGTGACCCAGTAAAAAATTATATGTGAGGGCTTTCAGGTGAGCTGACCCTGTAAAAGATTGTAGGTGAAGGCCTGCTGGTGAGCTGACCTCTAAAAAATTTAATGCGAGAGCTTTCAGGTGAGCTGACCCTGTAAAAGATTTGAGGTGCGGGCCTGCAAGTGAGCTGACCCTGTAAAAGATTTTAGGTATGGGCCTGCAGGTGAGCTGACCCTGTAAAAGATTTTATGTGTGGGCCTGCTGGTGAGCTGACCCTGTAAAAGATTGTAGGTGAATGCCTTCTGGTGAGCTGACCCTCTAAAAAATTATATCCGAGGGCCTGCTGTTGAGCTGACCCAGTAAAACATTGTAGGTGAAGGCCTCCTGGTGAGCTGACCCTCTAAAAAATTATACGCGAGGGCCTGCAGCTGAGCTGACCCTGTAAAAAATTATATGCGAGAGCCTGCAGGTGAGGTGACCCTGTAAAACATTATATTTGAAGGGCATATATGTGAGGGCATTATATGTAACGAATAAGCATGTTGATATGATGGATGAGGAGGAGGAGGTGGATGAGAAAAGGAAGATTCAACCATATACCCTTGTTTGTGGTGGAAGGGGTGCGTGGGAATACAGTGTATTCAGTACATTAAAAACAACACATTTAAAGTGCCTTTATGTTCAGCCGATTTCCTCTGGTGGAGTCGAGAAGTAATGGCCAATCCAGGCCTTGTTCATTTTTATAGCCTGTCAGCATTTTAAGTTAGTATTTAAGTGTATAGGGTGATATATCTACAGTGTTGAACAGAGTCAGTCACTTGCAATATAGACCCAGGGATAAAACAAGAGAAAAAGAGCGCCAATCCCCGTTATAGGACACAATCGTGAAGGAAATAGGAAGTACCACCCAGAGTGATGGTGACTAAATGACACTAAATGTATCATGAAACATGTATTGAGTGAGTACTCAAGATTAAAACCATGAACGGACACAGCTATAGAGGAAAAACACTGATAAAACCATATAAAATATATAAAGTAAAAAATAATATAAATCATATAGTTAATGATAAAATTAATGGTGAAACGCTCCACGGAACGGTAGTCAGGAGCACTTCCGGTTCGATACCCTATAGTTTTAGACAAAGTTTTAGACAAAGAATTACCTTAAATGTAAGTTTTTAGCTCATATGAGTTATGAACCGGCCGATTTTATCATATATTCTATTTGCTGTTATGCTATCATTATTTCAGATGTTTTACTTATAACTACCATGTGGAGCGCATATGCGTTCCAAATACCGGAAGTGTTGTCATACCACTTCCGGTCTTTCGAAAAATGCGCCCTTTTCAGGGTTATCAAGGTATAAATTCTTTTGTCTCATTGATATTTGGTTATGTAATGCTCCTGAAGAAGGGGAATTATCCCCAAAACGCGTTGAGCCACATATTTGCATTAAAGGTGATTGATCAGAAGCACTGGATTTTTGCTGCCTTCCATCACTACGACTCTACATGCGATCCTGGCCGGGGGGTTTAAGTTGCAGGTTTTATGTGCTTATCCTGATGACTATCCCCCAGTGAAGTGAGTTCTACTTGTGTGAAATTGTCCTGAGGGGCATTTCACCATTATTTTTTTCATTAACTATATCATTTATATTATTTTTTACTTTATATATTTTATATGGTTTTATCTGTGTTTTTCCTCTATAGCTGTGTCCGTTCACGGTTTTAATCTTGAGTAGGGATGAGCGAACCCGAACTGTATAGTTCGGGTTCGTACCGAATTTTGGGGTGTCCGTGACACAGACCTGAACCCGGACATTTTCGTAAAAGTCCGGGTTCGGTGTTCGTCGCTTTCTTGGCGCTTTTTGAAAGGCTGCAAAGCAGCCAATCAACAAGCGTCATACTACTTGTCCCAAGAGGCCGTCACAGCCATGCCTACTATTGGCATGGCTGTGATTGGCCAGAGCACCATGTGACCCAGCCTCTATTTAAGCTGGAGTCACATAGCGCCGCCCGTCACTCTGCTCTGATTAGCGTAGGGAGAGGTTGCAGCTGCGACAGTAGGGCGAGATTAGGCTGATTAACTCCTCCAAAAGACTCCATCCATTGATTGATCTGCAGCTGTGGATGATTGAACTGCTGCTATTGAATTGCTCACTGTTTTTAGGCTGCCCAGAGCGTTTTTCAGTCACTTTTTTCTGGGGTGATCGGCGGCCATTTTGTGTCTTGTGTTGCGCCAGCACAAGCTGCCACCAAGTGCATTTAACCCTCAATGGTGTGGTTGTTTTTTGGCTAAAGCCTACATCAGGGTCAAGCTGTCACACCAAGTGCATTTAACCAGCAATAGTCTGTTTATTTTTTGGCCATATACTACATCAGGGGCAAGCTGCGCCTGTCACCAAGTGCATTTAAAACAGGGGATGTACCACCAACACCACCAACACCTCCGTCACCAAGCATCTCAACCATGTCACACGGCAGCGTTCAGCTCTCCATCTCACAAACATTTGAGAGAAAGCGTAAATTCCCACCTAGCCACCCCTGATCGATCCCTGGCCCTAAATGCCAGCATTTCTAAACTACTGGCCTATGAAATGCTGTCATTTAGGCTGGTGGACACAGACAGCTTCAAACAGCTCATGTCGCTTGCTGTCCCACAGTATGTTGTTCCCAGCCGCCACTACTTCTCCAAGAGAACCGTGCCTTCCTTGCACAACCAAGTATCCGATAAAATCAAGTGTGCACTGCGCAACGCCATCTGTAGCAAGGTCCACCTAACCACAGATACGTGGACCAGTAAGCACGGCCAGGGACGCTATATCTCCCTAACTGCACACTGGGTAAATGTAGTGGCAGCTGGGCACGTCCTTCCGCCGCCAAGGATCGCAGGGCAACATTCTTTGCCTCCTGTTGCCACCTCCTCCTTCTCGGCTTCCTCCTCCTCTTCTTCCACCTGCTCATCCAGTCAGCCACACACCTTCACCACCAACTTCAGCACAGCCCGGGGTAAACGTCAGCAGGCCATTCTGAAACTCATATGTTTGGGGGACAGGCCCCACACCGCACAGGAGTTGTGCAGAACAACAGACCGACGAGTGGTTGCTGCCGGTGAGCCTCAAGTCCGGCCTGGTGGTGTGCGATAATGAGCGAAATCTCGTTGCAGCTCTGGGACTAGCCGGTTTGATGCACATCCCTTGCCTGGCGCATGTGCTGAATTTGGTGGTGCAGAAGTTCATTCACAACTACCCCGACATGTCAGAGCTGCTGCATAAAGTGCGGTTCGTCTGTTCGCGCTTCCGCCGTTCACATCCTGCCGCTGCTTGCCAGTCTGCCCTACAGCGTAACTTCGGCCTTCCCGCTCACCGCCTCATATGCGACGTGCCCACCAGGTGGAACTCCACCTTGCACATGCTGGACAGACTGTGCGAGCAGCAGCAGGCGATAGTGGAGTTTTAGCTGCAGCACGCACGGGTCAGTCGCACATGCGAGACCTGTGTGCCCTGTTGCGCTGTTTCGAGTACTCCACCAACATGGCCAGTGGCGATGACGCCGTTATCAGCCTTACAATACCACTTCTATGTCTCCTTGAGAAAACACTTAGGGCGATGATGGAAGAGGAGGTGGCCCAGGAGGAGGAGGAGGAAGAGGGGTCGTTTTTAGCACTTTCAGGCCAGTCTCTTCGAAGTGACTCAGAGGGAGGTTTTTTGCAACAGCAGAGGCCAGGTACAAATGTGGCCAGCCAGGGCCCATTACTGGAGGACGAGGAGGACGAGGATGAGGAGGAGGTGGAGGAGGATGAGGATGAAGCATGGTCACAGCGGGGTGGCACCCAACGCAGCTCGGGCTTATCACTGGTGCGTGGCTGGGGGGAAAGGCAGGACGATGACGATACGCCTCCCACAGAGGACAGCTTGTCTTTACCCCTGGGCAGCCTGGCACACATGAGCGACTACATGCTGCAGTGCCTGTGCAACGACAGCAGAGTTGCCCACATTGTAACGTGTGCGGACTACTGGGTTGCCACCCAGCTGGATCCACGGTACAAAGACAATGTGCCCACCTTACTTCCTGCACTGGAGCGCGATAGGAAGATGCGCGAATACAAGCGCACGTTGGTAGACGCGCTACTGAGAGCATTCCCAAATGTCACAGGGGAACAAGTGGAAGCCCAAGGCCAAGGTAGAGGAGGAGCAAGAGGTCGCCAAGGCAGCTGTTAGCATGGCAGAGATGTGGAAAAGTTTTGTCAACACACCACAGCTAACTGCACCACCACCTGATACGGAACGTGTTAGCAGGAGGCAACATTTCACTAACATGGTGGAACAGTACGTGTGCACACCCCTCCACGTATTGACTGATGGTTCGGCCCCATTCAACTTCTGGGTCTCTAAATTGTCCACGTGGCCAGAGCTAGCCTTTTATGCCTTGGAGGTGCTGGCCTGCCCGGCGGCCAGTGTTTTGTCTGAACGTGTATTCAGCACGGCAGGGGGCGTCATTACAGACAAACGCAGCCGCCTGTCTACAGCCAATGTGGACAAGCTGACGTTCATAGAAATGAACCAGGCATGGATCCCACAGGACCTGTCCATACCTTGTGCAGATTAGACATTAACTACCTCCCCTTAACCATATATTATTGTACTCCAGGGCACTGCCTTATTCAATCCTATTTTTATTTTCATTTTACCATTATATTGCGAGGCTACCCAAAGTTGAATGAACCTCTCCTCTGTCTGGGTGCCGGGGCCTAAATATATGCCAAAGGACTGTTCCAATGTTGGGTGACGTGAAGCCTGAGTCTCTGCTATGACATGCAGACTAATTCTCTGCTGACATGAAGCCAGATTCTCTGTTACGGGACCTCTCTCCTCTGCCTAGGTGCCTGGGCCTAAATATATGCCAATGGACTGTTCCAATGTTGGGTGACGTGAAGCCTGAGTCTCTGCTATGACATGCAGACTGATTCTCTGCTGACATGAAGACAGATTCTCTGTTACGGGACCTCTCTCCTCTGCCTGGGTGCTGGGCCTAAATATCTGACAATGGACTGTTGCAGTGGTGGCTGACGTGAAGCCTGATTCTCTGCTATGACATGCAGACTAATTCTCTGCTGACATGAAGACAGATTCTCTGTTACGGGACCTCTCTCCTCTGCCTGTGTGCTGGGCCTAAATATATGACAATGGACTGTTGCAGTGGTGGCTGACGTGAAGCCTGAGTCTCTGCTATGACATGCAGACTGATTCTCTGCTGACATGAAGCCAGATCCTCTGTTACGGGACCTCTCTCCTCTGCCTGGGTGCTGGGCCTAAATATATGACAATGGACTGTTGCAGTGGTGGCTGACGTGAAGCCTGATTCTCTGCTATGACATGCAGACTGATTCTCTGCTGACATGAAGACAGATTCTCTGGTACGGGTCCTCTCTCCTCTGCCTGTGTGCTAGGCCTAAATATCTGACAATGGACTGTTGCAGTGGTGGCTGACGTGAAGCCTGATTCTCTGCTATGACATGCAGACTGATTCTCTGCTGACATGAAGCCAGAGTCTCTGTTACGGGACCTCTCTCCTCTGTCTGGGTGCTGGGCCTAAATCAATGACAATGGACTGTTGCACTGGTGGCTGACGTGAAGCCTGATTCTCTGCTATGACATGCAGACTGATTCTCTGCTGACATGAAGACAGATTCTCTGTTACGGGACCTCTCTCCTCTGCCTGGGTGCCTGGGCCTAAATATATGCCAATGGACTGTTCCAATGTTGGGTGACGTGAAGCCTGAGTCTCTGCTATGACATGCAGACTGATTCTCTGCTGACATGAAGACAGATTCTCTGTTACGGGACCTCTCTCCTCTGCCTGGGTGCTGGGCCTAAATATCTGACAATGGACTGTTGCAGTGGTGGCTGACGTGAAGCCTGATTCTCTGCTATGACATGCAGACTAATTCTCTGCTGACATGAAGACAGATTCTCTGTTACGGGACCTCTCTCCTCTGCCTGTGTGCTGGGCCTAAATATATGACAATGGACTGTTGCAGTGGTGGCTGACGTGAAGCCTGAGTCTCTGCTATGACATGCAGACTGATTCTCTGCTGACATGAAGCCAGAGTCTCTGTTACGGGACCTCTCTCCTCTGTCTGGGTGCTGAGCCTAAATCAATGACAATGGACTGTTGCACTGGTGGCTGACGTGAAGCCTGATTCTCTGCTATGACATGCAGACTGATTCTCTGCTGACATGAAGACAGATTCTCTGTTACGGGACCTCTCTCCTCTGCCTGGGTGCCTGGGCCTAAATATATGCTAATGGACTGTTCCAATGTTGGGTGACGTGAAGCCTGAGTCTCTGCTATGACATGCAGACTGACTCTCTGCTGACATGAAGACAGATTCTCTGTTACGGGACCTTTCTCCTCTGCCTGGGTGCTGGGCCTAAATATCTGACAATGGACTGTTGCAGTGGTGGCTGATGTGAAGCCTGATCTCTGCTATGACATGCAGACTAATTCTCTGCTGACATGAAGACAGATTCTCTGTTACGGGACCTCTCTCCTCTGCCTGTGTGCTGGGCCTAAATATATGACAATGGACTGTTGCAGTGGTGGCTGACGTGAAGCCTGATTTTCTGCTATGACATGCAGACTGATTCTCTGCTGACATGAAGCCAGATCCTCTGTTACGGGACCTCTCTCCTTAGCCTGGGTGCTGGGCCTAAATATATGCCAATGGACTGTTGCAGTGGTGGCTGACATGAAGCCTGATTCTCTGCTATGACATGCAGACTTATTCTCTGCTGACATGAAGCCAGATCCTCTGTTACGGGACCTCTCTCCTCTGCCTGGGTGCTGGGCCTAAATATATGCCAATGAACTGTTGCAGTGGTGGCTGACATGAAGCCTGATTCTCTGCTATGACATGCAGACTGATTCTCTGCTGACATGAAGACAGATTCTCTGTTACGGGACCTCTCTCTTCTGCCTGGGTGCTGGGCCTAAATATCTGACAATGGACTGTTGCAGTGGTGGCTGACGTGAAGCCTGATTCTCTGCTATGACATGCAGACTGATTCTCTGCTGACATGAAGCCAGATCCTCTGTTACGGGACCTCTCTCCTCAGCCTGGGTGCTGGGCCTAAATATATGCCAATGGACTGTTGCAGTGGTGGCTGACGTGAAGCCTGATTCTCTGCTATGACATGCAGACTGATTCTCTGCTGACATGAAGCCAGATCCTCTGTTACGGGACCTCTCTCCTCTGCCTGGGTGCTGGGCCTAAATATATGCCAATGGACTGTTGCAGTGGTGGCTGACATGAAGCCTGATTCTCTGCTATGACATGCAGACTGATTCTCTGCTGACATGAAGACAGATTCTCTGTTACGGGACCTCTCTCCTCTGCCTGGGTGCTGGGCCTAAATATATGACAATGGACTGTTGCAGTGGTGGCTGACGTGAAGCCTGATTCTCTGCTATGACATGCAGACTGATTCTCTGCTGACATGAAGACAGATTCTCTGTTACGGGACCTCTCTCCTCTGCCTGGGTGCTGGGCCTAAATATATGACAATGGACTGTTGCAGTGGTGGCTGACGTGAAGCCTGATTCTCTGCTATGACATGCAGACTGATTCTCTGCTGACATGAAGCCAGATTCTCTGTTACGGGACCTCTCTCCTCTGCCTGAGTGCTGGGGCCTAAATATCTGAGAATTGACTGTTCCAGTGGTGGGTGACGTGAAGCCAGATTCTCTGCTATGGGACCTCTCTCCAATTGATATTGGTTAATTTTTATTTATTTTATTTTTATTTTTATTCATTTCCCTATCCACATTTGTTTGCATGGGATTTACCTACATGTTGCTGCCTTTTGCAGCCCTCTAGCCCTTTCCTGGGCTGTTTTACAGCCTTTTTAGTGCCGAAAAGTTCGGGTCCCTATTGACTTCAATGGGGTTCGGGTTCGGGACGAAGTTCGGATCGGGTTCGGATCCCGAACCCGAACATTTCCGGGAAGTTCGGCCAAACTTCTCGAACCCGAACATCCAGGTGTCCGCTCAACTCTAATCTTGAGTACTCACTATCTGTATATCATGTCATTGTTTCATGATACATTTAGTGTCATTTAGTCACCATCACTCTGGGTGGTACTTCCTATTTCCTTTTACGATTGTGTCCTATAACGGGGATTGGCGCTCTTTTTCCCTTGTTTTATCCCTGGGTCTATATTGCAAGTGACTGACTCTGTTCAACACTGTAGATATATCACCCTATACACTTATATACCATCTTGGCAAGTGTCTGTAGCTACAAACAATTTGTTGAGCTGCCTTCCCTTCTCTTTCTCTTTCTGCACGAACTGAACCACCCCTGTCAGCGCCCAGTTTTTTCATTCCTTTGGGATACGCTGTGATCCCTAAGTGTCTGAATTAACTTCCGCTTTTGTTCTGTTCCATTAGCATTTTCAGTTGACAGACGGATACGCTTATCTGTTATAATGCCACCAGCAGCACTAAATACCCGCTCAGACAAAACTCTTACGGCAGGGCAGGCCAGCACCTCCAAAGCGTAGAGCGCCAGTTCGTGCCACGTGTCCAGCTAGGACACCCAATAGTTGTAAGGCACTGAGGAATCATTGAGGACGCTGACACGGTCTGCTATGTACTCCTTCACCATCTTCCAAAAGATTTCTCTCCTTGTGATAGTAGGCCGCGCATCAGGGTGAGGGTGCTGGCGGGGTGCCATGAAACTGTCCCAGGTTTTGGAGAGTGTTGCCTTGCCTCTGTTAGAACTGCTATGTGTTCCCCTTGTCTCCCCTCCCCGGTTGACCAAGAAACTACAGAATCTGCCGCCAGCGTTGTCAGATATAAACTTTTGTAGCAAATTTTCAACAAGGATCTTCTGGTATTGCACAATTTTGCTCGTCCTCTACACTAGAGGAATGAGAGATTAGACATTATCTTTGTAGTGGGGATCGAGAAGGGTGAACAACCAGTAATCTGTGTTGTCTAAACTGCGTAAAACGCACGGGTCGCGGGAAAGGCAGCCTAACATGAAGTCAGCCATGTGTGCCGTAGTACCAACAGGCAAAACTTCGCTGTCATCATCAGGAGGATCACTATCAATCTCCACATCCTCTTCCTTCCCTTCTGCCCACCCATGCTGAACAGATGGAATTAAACTTCCATGGGTACTACCCTCTGTAGCAGAGGCAACCGTCTCTTGTTCATCCTCCTTAATTGTGAGCAGCAAGTGTTTGAGTAGACACAGAAGTGGGATGGTTATGCTGATAATAGTGTTATCGCCGCTTACGATCTGTGTTGATTCCTCAAAGTTTCTTAAAACCTCACAGAGCTCAGATATACATGCCTACTCCTCGCTTGTAAATAGCGGAATCTGACTGGAAAGGCGACGACCATGGTGCAGCTGGTATTCCACTTCTGCCCTCTGCTGCTCACAAAGCCTGGCCAACATGTGGAACGTGGAGTTCCAGAGCGTGCTAATGTCGCACAACAGCCGGTGAGCTAGTAATTTCAAGTGCTGCTGCACCAGAAGCTCAGGCGAATTGGGGTAGGTATTTAGAAACTGCTGTACCACAAGGTTGAAGACATGGGCAAGGCATGCGATGTGTCTAAGCTTGCCGAGCTCAGTTTGTTTCTTTTCCCCTGCTATAGCTCTGCGGCGGTGTGCTGCTTGTCCCCTAAGCATATCAGCTTCAGCACGGCCTGTTGCCACTTCCCCACTGCAGTGCTACACTGCTTCCAGCTACCGACTGATGACAAACTGGTGCTGCACGTAGATAATTTGGAGGTGAAAGTGGAGGAGGAGGCGGAGGAGAAGTGAGGGTTAGAGTCACTTACGTAGGTGCTGGCCGAAACCCGGATCAACATAGGGCCCGCAATCCTTGGCGTCGGTAGCACCTGTGCCATCCCAGGGTATGTGTCACGGACGGTGTACAGGAAACAAGACAAAGCAACATGCATATATGACTGAGTGGATCCAAAGCTAAGGAACCAAAAGGGAGACCCCTGCACAAGACCTGAGACTATCCCTGGCTGCTCAGCCTATGCAAAGATCCGAAAGGTAGAGGTTTGCATATCCACGTACCTCGACTATATAACCCCTGAACACCCTACAATAGTGAGGGGACACGACCACCGGCTCCCTACTCCAGACACGGAGGGAGTCAGTGTCACCTGGGATCCAGCAAACAGAAAATAACAGATAAATGTTCAGCACTTAACTTTGTAGCAGACAGGAAAACAAGGTCAGCATGCACACACACTCCAGGAGGAAGTATAAGCCGCCCAGCAATGCACCATGGGGAGGGATTTAAAGGGAAGCAATCAGTCCAACTCCATGACAGCTGAGAGAGGCTAACGAGATGAGGAACTGAACAGCACAACAAAGAGAACTCAAGGAGGAGGTTCTGAAAGGCCTCTGTCAGAGCTTCTCAGCTGTCTGGTTGTGACAGTACCCCTCCCTCTACGAGTGGACTCCGGACACTCAGAGCCCACCTTCTCAGGATGGGACCTATGGAAAGCCCTGATGAGACGAGAGGCCTTAATGTCCGTCACTGGGACCCACATCCTCTCCTCAGGACCATAACCCTCCCAATGAACAAGGTACTGAAGAGAACCGCGAACAAGACGAGAATCCACAATCCTAGAGACCTGAAATTCAAGATTCCCATCAACCATAATCGGAGGAGGAGGCAAAGGCGAGGGTACAATGGGTTGAACATAAGGTTTCAATAAGGACTTATGAAAAACATTATGGATCTTCCAAGTCTGAGGAAGATCAAGACGGTAGGCAACAGGATTGATGACAGACAGGATTTTGTAAGGCCCAATAAACCTAGGACCCAACTTCCAGGAGGGAACCTTCAATTTGATATTCTTGGTAGACAACCACACCAGATCACCAACATTCAGGTCCGGACCAAGCACACGTCTCTTATCTGCCACACGCTTATATCTCTCACTCATGCTCTTTAGATTATCCAGAATCTTTTGCCAAATAGATGACAAAGACGAGGAGAATCTGTCCTCATCAGGTAAACCAGAAGACCCCTCTCCCGAGAAAGTCCCAAACTGCGGATGAAACCCATATGCACCAAAAAATGGTGACTTATCAGAGGACTCCTGACGACGGTTATTTAAAGCAAACTCAGCAAGGGACAAAAAAGAACACCAATCCTCTTGATTCTCCGCCACAAAACAGCGCAGATATGTCTCCAGATTCTGATTGACGCGCTCTGTCTGGCCATTCGACTGCGGGTGGAAAGCAGAAGAGAATGACAACCGAACCCCAAAGCGAGAACAGAAAGCCTTCCAGAATCTGGAAACAAACTGCGTGCCCCTATCAGAGACTATGTCTGAAGGAATACCGTGCAATTTGACAATGTGATCAATAAATGCCTGCGCCAGCGTCTTAGCATTGGGCAAACCAGGAAAAGGGATGAAATGCACCATTTTGCTAAAACGTTCCACCACCACGAGAATCACAGTCTTCCCCGAGGAACGAGGCAGGTCCGTGATAAAGTCCATGGACAGATGTGTCCAAGGACGGGAAGGAATGGGTAAGGGAAGGAGAGGACCTGATGGCCGTGAATGAGGGACTTTAGCACGAGCACAAGTCTCGCAGGCTGCCACAAAACCCTCAACCGACTTACGAAGCGCAGGCCACCAGAATCTCTGAGCGATGAGATCCAGTGTGGCTCTTGCCCCCAGGTGCCCAGCAAGGACCGTATCGTGGTGTTCCTTAAAAATCTTGTGTCTTAAAGTGAGAGGCACAAACAACCTCCCAGGAGGACAAAGATCAGGAGCCTCTGACTGGGCTGCCTGCACCTCTGCCTCCAATTCAGAAAAAAGAGCAGAGACCACCACACCTTCAGCCAAAATGGGACCCGGGTCTTCAAAATTCCCGCCTCCCGGAAAACAACGTGACAGGGCATCTGCCTTCACATTCTTAACTCCAGGGTGGAATGTGACAACAAAATTAAATCTTGAAAAGAACAAAGACCATCTGGCCTGTCTCGGGTTCAGACGCTTGGCTGACTCCAAGTAGGCCAGATTTTTATGGTCAGTAAATACGGTAATAGGGTGTCTGGCTCCCTCTAGCCAATGGCGCCATTCCTCAAAAGCCAACTCGATGGCCAACAATTCCCTATCTCCCACATCGTAATTTCTCTCTGCGGAGGAGAGTTTTTTCGAGAAAAAGGCACACGGTCGCCATTTGGCAGGAGAGGAACCCTGAGACAAGACCGCCCCCACACCCATCTCAGAAGCATCAACCTCAACTATGAAGGGTGAAGAAATATCAGGTTGCACAAAGATGGGAGCGGAAGCAAAACTCTCCTTGATATTAGAAAAAGCCTTACGCGCCTCTACTGACCAAGAAGAAAAATCTACCCCCTTTCTGGTCATATCAGTGAGTGGTTTAACAATAGAGGAATAATTCAAAATAAACTTCCTGTAATAATTGGCAAAGCCCAAAAAACGCATCAGCGCCTTCTGATTCTCAGGAAGCTCCCACTCAAGCACAGCGCGGACCTTCTCGGGGTCCATGCGAAAACCAGAAGCGAAGAGAAGAAACCCCAGAAATTGAATTTCTGGAACCGCAAACACACATTTTTCCAGTTTCGCATATAATTTATTCTCCCGCAGGATGAGCAAGACCTGACGTAAATGTTCCTTATGAGTTTTGAAATCAGGAGAAAAAATCAAAATGTCATCCAAATACACTAATACAAATTTTCCCATCAAATGATAAAAAATGCTGTTCACGAAATGCTGAAAAACGGCTGGGGCATTCATCAAACCAAAAGGCATAACCAAAATCTCAAAATGGCACTCAGGAGTATTGAAGGCCGTCTTCCATTCGTCTCCTTCTCTGACCCTGACCAGGTTGTATGCCCCTCTTAGATCTAATTTGGAAAATACTTTAGCCCCAACAACCTGGTTAAACAGGTCCGGGATCAGAGGAAGCGGATAAGGCTCACGAATAGTGATACTGTTCAGCTCCCTGAAATCCAGACAAGGTCTTAAAGAACCATCTTTTTTCTTAACAAAGAAAAAACCAGCGGCAACAGGTGACTTCGAGGGTCGTATGTGTCCTTTTCTCAGACTCTCAGAGATATAAGCACGCATAGCGATCCTCTCAGGTTGGGAAAGATTGTATAAACGAGATTTAGGCAGTTTGGCGCCTGGGATGAGATTAATAGGGCAATCGTACTCCCTGTGCGGGGGCAAATCCTGAACTCCACTCTCAGAGAAGACATCCGAAAATTCAGAGAGAAAAGATGGTACAGTCTTAGTAGCAACCTCAGAAACAGATGTCGTAAGGCAATTCTCTCTGCAAAAGTCACTCCAACCATTTATTTGCCTCGCTTGCCAATCAATGGTGGGGTTATGTTTAGTGAGCCAGGGTAGCCCCAACACTAGAGGGGTAGGTAATCCGCTAAGGACGAAACATGACACATCCTCAACATGAGCATCACTCACAATTAAATGGATATTGTGAACTATGCCCTTTAATGATTTCTGAGAAAGTGGAGCGGAATCAATAGCAAAAACAGGAATATCCTTTCCCAAAGTGCGCACCTGGAAACCATGAGTTATCGCAAATTGATTATCAATGAGATTGACAGCTGCTCCACTATCCACAAAAATCTCACAAAAAATGTTCTTGCTCTCTAGCGCCACCCTAGCCGGCAGGACAAAACGGGAACTACAAGCAAACGGAAAACCTTCAATTTCCGCCTCAACCCTGCCAATAGTAACAGACGGAACATTTTTAAAAGATTTTTTCCTGTTTGTTTCTTTATTACTCCCAGAAAACTGCCTGAATCTCCTAGAGGGACAAATATTTGCCAAATGATTTATACCTCCACAACAAAAACAAACCCTCCCATGCGAGCTGAATCTTCTATTGTCAGAAGCAATCAACCCCAGCTGCATGGGCTCCTGCTCAGAAGGGGCTGACAGCGACTGAGACCCCTGCGCACAGAATGGGACCGCTGCACTGTCCTGGGACTGAGTATGACAAGAAGGGGACATCTCTCCTCTCTCTCTAAGACGCCTGTCAATACAAACGGCCTGAGACATAGCAGAGTCCAAAGAAATAGGCCTCTCATGAAAGGCAAATGCATCTTTCAATCCCTCTGAAAGACCATGGCAAAATTGACTTCGGAGTGCAGCATCATTCCAACCAGTATCAACTGCCCATCTCCGAAATTCTGAGCAGTATATTTCTGCGGATTGTTTACCCTGGCATAATAGACGTAGTCTAGACTCAGCCAGAGCAATACGATCCGGATCATCATATATCTGACCCAGGGCTAAAAAGAATTCATCCACTGAACGGAGAGGCCGTGCCCCCTCCGGCAGCGAAAAGGCCCAGGACTGAGCGTTACCTCTGAGCAGCGATATAATGATCCCCACCCTCCGTTCCTCATCACCAGAGGAATGAGGAAGAAGGCGAAAATGGAGTTTGCAAGCCTCTCTAAAACGCACAAAATTCTACCCCGGAGAACGTATCCGGGAGCGAGATCTTAGGCTCAGAACAAACTCCATGAACGCAAGCTGAACCAGTCACTTGAAGCTGAGAAAAAGTCTTACGGAGATCAGCTACCTCCAATGAAAGACCCTGGAAGCGTTCAGCCAAAAGTGAAACCGGATCCATGCTTGAGACGGTTTTGGTGGCTTATAATGTCACGGACGGTGTACAGGAAACAAGACAAAGCAACATGCATATATGACTGAGTGGATCCAAAGCTAAGGAACCAAAAGGGAGACCCCTGCACAAGACCTGAGACTATCCCTGGCTGCTCAGCCTATGCAAAGATCCGAAAGGTAGAGGTTTGCATATCCACGTACCTCGACTATATAACCCCTGAACACCCTACAATAGTGAGGGGACACGACCACCGGCTCCCTACTCCAGACACGGAGGGATTCAGGGTCACCTGGGATCCAGCAAACAGAAAATAACAGATAAATGTTCAGCACTTAACTTTGTAGCAGACAGGAAAACAAGGTCAGCATGCACACACACTCCAGGAGGAAGTATAAGCCGCTCAGCAATGCACCATGGGGAGGGATTTAAAGGGAAGCAATCAGTCCAACTCCATGACAGCTGAGAGAGGCTAACGAGATGAGGAACTGAACAGCACAACAAAGAGAACTCAAGGAGGAGGTTCTGAAAGGCCTCTGTCAGAGCTTCTCAGCTGTCTGGTTGTGACAGTATGACTCGCTCCCGGCCTCCACAACAATAACCCAGTGTGCCATCAGGAAAACGTAGCATCTCTGGCCGAATGCACTTGTCCATGTGTCCGTGGGTAAGTGGACCTTCCCAGTAACTGCATTAGTCAGGGCACGTGTGATGTTACGGGACACATGTTGGTGTAAGGCAGGCATGGCACACCTTGAAAAATTGTGGCGGTTGGGGACTGCATAACACGGCGGGACAGCCGCCGATATCAGGCTGCGGAAGGCCTCAGTGTCCACTAGCTTAAATGGCAACATTTCCAGGGCCAGTAATTTAGAAAGCGGTGCATTTAGTGCTATTGCCTGTGGGTGGGTGGCTGGGTATTTTCGCTTGCGTTCAAAGTGGATGTGGATGTGGTCGCTGATGGTGCTTGCAAAGGTCCAGGTGCAGGGTGGGAGGCATCCGGGCCTACACCTTTGACAGCGGATTGGCTAGCACATAACACAGGGGAAGAGGAGGCAGTGGTGTGACCAACAGACACAGATTGTGGACTCATGCTGGTGGTGGTGAGGTTGCTAGTATTCAAACCCCGACTCATTTTCGTATGGCACAGGTTGCAAACTACTATTCTTTTTTCGTCTGCACTTTCTTTAAAAAAGTGCTAGACTGCGGAACATCTACCACTTGGCAAGGGAGATTTCTGCAAGCGGTGCTCTGTGGAACAATTGCGGGCCTGTTTGGTGTGGCCCCCCTTCCCTACTTTGCCACCCCACTGCCTCTTCCAGCCTGTTGCGGTGCTGAAGATCCATCCTCCTCTGTACTGCTCTCCTTGCTCGGCTTGCCACCTTCCCAGGTTGGGTCAGTGACCTCATCATCCACCACCTCCTCTTCCACTTCCTCACTCTGATAATCCTCCTGATTTGTTGACCTAATCACCACCTCAGTGATTGCCAACTCTTTCTGAACCTCTTCATCAACCTCTTGAGACAGTAATTGCGGTTGACTCATTGGCAACTGTGTCTCATCTTCATCCACCTCATTAAACACTAATTTCTGTTCCCCACCATCATGTTCTTGTGACTGTGGATGCTCATTCGCGGTTCTCTGAGCAGGCAAACATATGGCGATTAGTGTTGATCTCGAATATTCGAATTGCAAATTTTAATCGCGAATATCGGCACTTCAAGAATTTGCAAATATTTAGAATATCGCAAATATATTCGTAATCACGAATATTCAATTTTTTTTTTAATACCAGTTCATGCAAATTTTTATGCGAAAATGTTTATGCAAATTTTATGCAAATTTTTGCAATCAAGAAAATAATGCCTAGAGATCACAAATTCTCGAATTCTCGAATATATGGCGAATATTCGCCCAAATATTCACGAAATATCGCAAATTCGAATATTGCCCCTGCCGCTCATCACTAATGGCGATGTCCGCAGGCGCCCTATTCTTTTGCATTGTTCAGAACCTTGACCCATGACACATCCATCAAGAGGGATAGGACAGCCAATTGAGACGTTTCAGCACATGGCCACACGCCCTACCCTATTAAAAAAAGAAAAAAAACTATCTGGCTGCCATTTTGCATTCAGTCTTTTGCCAGTGTAGGGAGAGGTTGCTGTGTGGAGCAGGGAGAGACTGTTAGGGACACCAAACACTAGCTAATAAGGAAACAAAAGTCTTTTTAAGGACTGGTATAAGTGTGCTATCGATAGGTGTGATATACTTATAATATACTTTCTAACATATAAAGTATATTATAGTGCATTTTATTGTGCAGCAGTTGTGTGCAGTTCTGCTCCGATACTTTTACCAAAACTAGACTCAGGACAGCACAGTTTAAACAAGTACAAAAACTTTTATTGGACATACATTAATAAAAACATACATCTCCATATATATGAATAAGCAGCACAAAGCTACACAGGATAATACTAACGGATCTGTTGTAAGAAAAATGACTATGAATAGTCCCAGACTGTGCAGGAAGTATCCAAACACAGATCACTATCAATACAATACAAAGTGCATAGTGCTTATTATAACCAATGATAGAGGGAAAATGCATATATTAATACAGACCACGTCCTCCCGGATCCCTACACGTGTTTTCGCGTTTTGCTTCCCCTGAGGAAGCAAAACGCGAAACACGTGTAGGGATCCGGGAGGACGTGGTCTGTATTAATATATGTATTTTCCCTCTATCATTGGTTATAATAAGCACTATGCACTTTGTATTGTATTGATAGTGATCTGTGTTTGGATACTTCCTGCACAGTCTGGGACTATTCATAGTCATTTTTCTTACAACAGATCCGTTAGTATTATCCTGTGTAGCTTTGTGCTGCTTATTCATATATATGGAGATGTATGTTTTTATTAATGTATGTCCAATAAAAGTTTTTGTACTTGTTTAAACTGTGCTGTCCTGAGTCTAGTTTTGGTAAACGCAATTGTTCTAGGACAGCGATAACACCGGGCGTTTGTCTCGCTCTGCGCGTATTTGGGATTCTGCTCCGATACTGCAGCTATACAGAGGGACAAACGCTATTGGAATAACTAATTGCAACTGGTGTGAAATACCAGTTGCCCCCCAAAAAAACTGATTGAGGCAGTGGTGTGATATACCTATAATATACTTTCCATATAGTGCATTTGTATTATGCAGCAGTTGTGTGTGGTTCTGCTGAGATACCGCAGCTATACAGAGGGACAAACACTATTGGAACAACTAATTGCAACTGATGTGATATACCAGTTGTCCCCAAAAAACTGATTGAGACAGTGGTGTGATATACCTATAATAAAATTTCTATATAGTGCATCTGTATTGTGCAGCAGTTGTGTGCGGTTCTGCTGAGATACTGCAGCTATACAGAGGGACAAACGCTATTGGAATAACTAATTGCAACTGGTGTGATATACCAGTTGCCCCCCAAAAAAACTGATTGAGGCAGGTGTGTGATATACCTATAATATACTTTCTATATAGTGCATTTGTTTTGTGTAGCAGTTGTGTGCGGTTCTCCTGATATACTATAGCTATACAGTGGGACAAACGCTATAGGAACCACTAGTTGAGACTGGTGTGATATACCAGTTGCCCCCAAAGGGGAGTTCAGAGGGAGAGACAGGGCAGCAGATAGGGAGGAGAAGCAGGAAGAACTTGCAGTGTACAGGAGGCAAAAAGAAGACTGCAAATGTATCTGGAGCGAGCCATCCACTATTCAAGGTCACATCTGGCACTCCTAGGACTCTTGCACATGGGTCCGCAGTGTGGGCTTTTTTTAACGTCAGATGCTGACAATCTGCAGTCTGTGCTGTCAATGCATAAGTCGCGGTAAGCCCAGCACTCACCTAGGGATGACCGCCTTAAGAAGGCACCTTCTCTCAGGTCTCTCATCACCGAGCCCAGTGGGAGCAACAATGTCAGAACCCACAAAGCCACACTCCCGGTGCTCCACGTCCTGCCTCTTCTACTTCTCCTCTTTCCTCTCATTTATCCTCCACTCCACCTTCCACAGTGCCATCGTCACATTCATCTGGCAAAAGGCAGGCTTCCGTGGCCCAAATGTTCGAACGTAAAAAGTTGATGATGCCGGATAACCCTCTTGCCCAATGGCTGATCGTTAACTTGTCGAAATTTCTAGCCCACCAATTACTGCCATATAAACTAGTGGACTTGGAGGCCTTTAGAAAATTGGTGGCCATTGCCACACCGCAATGGAAAGTACCCGGAAGGAAATATTTCTCCCAGAAGGGCATCCCAGATCTATATGGCCATGTTCAGCGGCCAGTTAATGTATCTCTGGCACACAGTGTCGGTGCCAAAATACATCTTACCACAGACACGTGGTCTAGCAAACATGGGCAGGGAAGGTACATAACTTTTACTGACCACTGGGTGAACCTGTTGACGGCTGTCAAGCATGCAACCAGTGGCACCTGTGTGGATTTGGTTTTACCGCCATGGATTGCATGCAGGCCTGCCTCCTCTTTCTTTTTCACTGCTACCGCCTCTTCCGCTGCATCCCCTCCAGCTCCCCAGAACCTATTCCATGTGCAAGGTGAGATGTTGCCATGCTGTGCTGTGGCTGTTGTGCCTGGAAGCCAAGATCCACATCGGTCCTGCACTCCTTTCAGTTCTGCGGTCACAGGCCGATCAGTGGCTAACCCTGCTCAATTTGACAGTTGGTAAAGTGATGTGCGACAATGGTGCCAATCTGATGAGCGTGCTGAAACAGTGCAAAATGACACACGTGCCGTGCAAGGCACACGTCCTGAACGTAGTCGTGCAGCAATTTGTTGCCAAATACCCCAGTATGCAGGACGTCTTGCGGCAGGCCAGGAAAATCTCTGGCCATTTTAGATGATCTTACAAGGCCATGAATCGCCTTGCTGATTGCTTGCTTTACTTGCCCGCCAGATGTCTGATTTGTGACTGCCCAACAAGCTGGAACCCCACCTTGTATATGCTTGATATGCTGCTCCAGCAGAAATGTGCCGTTAACGACTACCTGTATGAACTCTGAGGCAGGACAGGTTCTGGGTCGGCATCAGTGACATCATACCTTACACCTTCTTTCTGGAGCGTAGATTGCGTTGTGTCATTGATGAAGCCGTCAAGGAGCAGGAGCAGGAAGATGAGGAAGTCACAGTGCAGAATAAATTCCCAAGGGGGGGCTACTCCATCTGAAACAAGACAGCAGGAGTCTGAAGAGGAGTCAGAGGAGGATGGTGCCTGGGGGGAGGAGGAGGAGCAGGAAGAGCAGACTTTAAACTTTTCTGGGATCCCTGGTTTTGTTCGTGGATGGGGGAGGACGACATTCTCCTAAGCGATGAGCAAGAGCCAGCCCGCTCCACTGCTTGCAATTTAGTGCAAATGGTGGCCTTCATGCTCCAGTGTTTGAAGAGGGACAAGGACCAGTACTGGGAGGCAAAGTACTTTGTACCGGGGGTCTAACACAAAATGGCGGGCATGTTTCCAGCATCACAGATGGCTGTCAGAATGCAGCATTTTCTGATGCTGCATTCTGCCGTTGCGGGCGCTGGCAGAGGAATTTCCACCCACAGAGAAACAGTTTCGAGTACCAATCCTACTGCTCATGCAACAAGAGGACAGTTTAAATATTTGATGGTCACTTCGGATATGAGATCATTCTTGCAGCCAAGCCATCTACAGTCGCCCTCCGGATCCAGCCTCAGGGAACGCCTAGACTGACAGGTGTCTGACTACATCGAGTTAACGACCGATGTGGACGCTATGAGAAGCGAGGAACCCCAGGACTACTGGGTGTGCAGGCTTGACTTGTGGCCAGAGCTGGCACAATTTGCCATGGAACTCTTGGCTTGCCCCCTGTCGAGTGTCCTGTCTGAAAGGACGTTTAGCGCAGCAGGGGGGATCGTGACCGATAAGCACACTCGCCTAGCTCACGACAGTGTGCACTACCTTACATTTATAAAAATGAATAAAGGCATGGATCTCGGAGGAATTCAACACCTGTGACTACCACATTTAACTGAATTTCCTCATGCCAGCCCACACATATCCGCCACCACCCAGAACAAATAATAGTCCCTGTCTTATGGAATTACAGTGTCATAAAAGGCCTTTTCTGTCCGGTGAATGCCTAATGTTTGGGACCTCTGAGGAATTCAACACCTGTGATGACCACGAATTTCAACTATTATCATTTGTTTTTTTTTTCCTGAGAGGGAATTTCATTAGCCATGTTTTTAATCCAATTTTATATTTTAGTTTTTTTTAAACAAATATATTTGACATATATTTGTACTGGACTGCAGTAAAACAGATGTCGAATGACCGTCTAATTTACCTCCAGCCAAATTATCAATTGTTCTTTTCTCTACGGTGAATGAATAATATTTGGGGCCTGTAGTTCACTGGCCTGCAGTAAAATTTATATCCATTGACCGTCTACCATACCTCTAGCCACATTAATCACTTGATCTTTTATGTACGGTGAATGCATAATTTTTGGGGCCTATAATCTAACTGGCCAACAGTAAAATTGTTATACGGTGACCGCCTAATGTACCTCCAGCCACATTATCAATTGTTCTTGTCTGTACGGTGAATGAATAATTTTGGGGGCTTGTAGTCCACTGGTCTGCAGTAAAATTGATTTCCATTGACTGTCTAATATACCTCCAGCCACATAATCACTTGATCTTTTATGTATGGTGAATGTATGATTTTTGGGGCCGGTAATCTAACTGGCCAATAGTAACATTGTTATACGGGGACCGCCTAATGTACCTCCAGGCACATTATCAATTGTTCTTGTCTATATGGTGAATGAATATTTTTTGTCTGTACGGTGAATGCCTAATTGTTGGGGCCTCGGAGGCCTGTGATGACCAAGTGTTATCGAATTTAATCTATTATAATTTGGGGATTATTTAAGAGCGGGGATTTCGCTAGCCATGTTTTTAATCCAATTTTATATTTTTAGTTTTTTTAAACATATATATTTGACATGTATTTGTACTGGCTTGCAGTAAAATTGATATCCAATGACCGTCTAATATACCTCCAGCCACATAATCACTTGTTCTTTTCTGTACATTGAATTAATAATTTTTGGAGCCTGTACTCCACTGTCCTGAAGTAAAATTGTAATCCAGTGACCGTCTCATACACCTCCAGCCACATAATCACTCAATATTTTCTGTACGATGAATGCCTAATGTTTGGGGCCTGTACTCCAAAGGCCTGCAGTAAAATTGATATCCAGTGACCGTCTAATATACTTCCAGCCACATAATCACTTGATGTTTTCTGTCCGGTGAATGCCTAATGTTCGGGGCCTGTACTCCCGTGGCCTAAAATAATTTTTTTCTAGACTCCAGCAGTCCACATTTTTGACAGTTTCCCTTTAAGATGCATAAAAATGGCCCCTGGTTAAAATACATATTTTTTGTGGGAATTTTTGCCATTGATCCACCTCTGGTATGTCACTGTCCATGTTATGGGATGATTTGTGCACTTCTAGTAAGTATTTGGTGGCTGCAAATATGACCTGAAGGTTTTTCAGTTTCACCTGCCATTAAAGTGAATGTGGCCCGCCGCAAACTTTCAGTATGCGAACATTTGATAGCGTTCGTGAATCGTCCCGGCCGATGTTAGTTCACTAGTTGGGAATCAGGGCACAAGAGCTCATGTTCCTCTTTAAGCATGCTTGGCGAGAGGGCCAAATCAAGTAATGGTGATGAAAAGAGGTCCTCGGAATATCCGAGTGTGGGATCACTTGTTTGGCCAGACTGTAAATGGTGCGAGGAAGGAGGATCAGGGTGAGGTTCGTATGGACCAGACTCCTGGCTACTGAGACTGGACTTGGTGAAAGACAGGGTGGTGCTTATCCGACTGGAAGCATTATCCGCTGCAATCCAACTGACCACCTGCTCACACTGGGCTGACTTGAAGAGTGGTGTCCTGCGCCGCCCTTCAAACTGGGAATTGAAGCTAGATATCTTGGATGATTGTTTTTCTTGTGCTCTGGCAGCAGACACAGTTTGTCCGCTTCCAGGGCGACGGCCTCTGAGTGCACCAACAGCATGGCGGCCACTTCCCTGTCCCTTGCCGCTCGCCTTCTAAATTTTAAATGTGATATATTCTTGAAAGTATGTCACACGTACAGTAGCGTAGGATTTGCAAGTGTATGTGCAAAAAAAATGTACAACAGCATTTGTGATGAGGAAACGTTATATAGGACAGGTACCACAGGTAATGTCACAGTTCGCAGTGTCTACGGAAAAACTGCACTGGATGTCCCTGATATTTTAGGGATGCATACACTTTAAACAGGAGATGTGGCGTGGATAATTTAACTGTCCGCAGCAGACACCATCTACAGAAAAAGTGCACTGGATGTCACTGATATTTTAGGATGCGCACACTCTAAAGATGAGTTGTGGTGCGGATAATTTAACTGTCCGCAGGGGACATCGTTAATGGAAAAACTGCACTGGATTCTAGGGATGCACACACTTTAAATAGGAGATGTGGCGCAGATAATTTAACTGTCCGCAGAGGACACCATCTACGGAAAATTGCACTGGATGTCACTAATATTTTAGGATTGCGCACATTTTACACAGGAGATGTGGCACGGATAATTTAACAGTCCGCAGCAGACACCAGGATGAAAAGTTTTTTGTATAAAAATCTTCCTATTACACTCCCTACACTGTCTGTCCCCTCCAATGCTCAGCTCTCCCTAATAATGAGCAATTTAGCGCAGGTTGCACTACAAAAATATATTGCTGGTGTCAGACAGAATAGTCCTTGCAAGGACTTCTGGGCCTCTGAAACACTTTTGTATACTGATAATATTTGATTACACTCCCTACACTATCTGTCCCTTCCTATCCTCAGCTCTCCCAGCCAGTCACTGTAATGCCAGTAGCCAACATGGCTACTGGCATTAGAGTGAGGACAATACTTACCTGCACGTTTATTGGCTGCTTAGCAGCTGCAAAACTTGTGGGGATGAGACTCGAGCATTGCGCTCGAGCACATGCGGTGTTCGGTCGAGTACCGCCATGTGCTGAGCATAGCAATGCTCGAGCCGAACTGGTATTCAGCCGAGCATGCTCGCACAATACTACTAGTGACTAATCAATGATTAATTCTATAAACATTTGAATAAAATTTCCACCTTTTCCCATTATGTCAATGTTTAGGTCCAACATTTTGTTCTAATAATTTTGTTAGTACATTTTTACTGGGGTTGGAGACTTGCTTTTCTAATGAAGATCTCTAAAGGTCCTGCTGATTGGAGGAGGTCTGACACTCTGCAACTCAAATTAGATGTTTTAGAATTGCAACGTTGATAGAACAACATATCTTTAACCATTTTGTATTGGATGGAGCTTGTAACTGCAGTGTAACTCCCATTCACATAAGTTGGTAAAATATTGAGGTTACAAGCTCCATCCACTACATTATGGATGGAGACATGTTGTTTCGGTGATGACTTTTGGTTCAAGAGCTACTCGATTCAAGAGCTGATCGACAGTGGTGCAGAATGTCAGACCCCATCCAATCTGATGTTGACAGCGGATCCTGGGGATAGGTCCTCAATTTTAAAATCTTGGAATATCTTTTTAAATGCTACAGTTCAATATTCAATCAAAAAAAGAGACTGCGCTGCCAAAAGAATATAATATTTTATTTTTCTCCTTCCTCTTTTCTTCTGCAAACTTCTCTCCTCAGATTTAAAGGGAAAGACAGTGTTTTCACCAGGTTCACAAGATGTGAAAAAATCCTCCTCAGATCTACAAGTGCAAGATTCCATTCACTGTGTGCGTATTTATCACCACTTGTGTCCCCACTAGAGTTGAGCGAACACCTAGATGTTCGGGTTTGAGAAGTTCGGCCGAACTTCCCGGAAATGTTCGGGTTCGGGATCCGAACTCGACTGAACTTCGCGCCGAACCCGAACCCCATTGAAGTCAATGGGGACCCAAACTTTTCGCCACTAAAAAGGCTGTAAAACAGCCCAGGAAAGGGCTAGAGGGGCTGCAAAAGGCAGCAAAATGTAGGTAAATCCCCTGCAAACAAATGTGGATAGGGAAATGAATCGAAATAAAAATAAAATAAATAAAAATTAACCAATATCAATTGGAGAGAGATCCCATAGCAGAGAATCAGGCTTCATGTCACCCACCACTGGAACAGGCCACTGTCAGATATTTAGGCCCCGGCACCAAGACAGAGGAGAGAGGTCCCATTGCAGAGAATCAGGCTTCATGTCATAGCAGAGAATCAGGCTTCATGTCATAGCAGAGAATCAGGCTTCATGTCACCCACCACTGGAACAGGCCACTGTCAGATATTTTTAGGCCCCGGCACCCAGACAGAGGAGAGAGGTCCCATAGCAGAGATTCAGGCTTCATGTCATAGCAGAGAATCAGGCTTCATGTCACCCACCACTGGAACAGGCCATTGTCAGATATTTTTAGGCCCCGGCACCCAGACAGAGGAGAGAGGTCCCATTGCAGAGATTCAGGCTTCATGTCATAGCAGAGAATCAGGCTTCATGTCACCCACCACTGGAACAGGCCACTGTCAGATATTTTTAGGCCCCGACACCCAGACAGAGGAGAGAGGTCCCATAGCAGAGAATCAGGCTTCATGTCATAGCAGAGAATCAGGCTTCATGTCACCCACCACTGGAACAGGCCATTGTCAGATATTTTTAGGCCCTTGCACCCAGACAGAGGAGAGAGGTCCCATAGCAGAGATTCAGGCTTCATGTCACCCACCACTGGAACAGGCCACTGTCAGATATTTTTAGGCCCGGCACCCAGACAGAGGAGAGAGGTCCCATAGCAGAGAATCAGGCTATATGTCATAGCAGAGAATCAGGCTTCACGTCACCCACCACTGGAACAGGCCATTGTCAGATATTTAGGCCCCGGCACCCAGACAGAAGAGAGAGGTCCCATAGCAGAGAATCAGGCTTCATGTCATAGCAGAGAATCAGGCTTCATGTCACCCACCACTGGAACAGGCCACTGTCAGATATTTTTAGGCACCGGCACCCAGACAGAGGACAGAGGTCCCATAGCAGAGAATCAGGCTTCATGTCATAGCAGAGAATCAGGCTTCATGTCACCCACCACTGGAACAGGCCATTGTCAGATATTTTTAGGCCCCGGTACCCAGACAGAGGAGAGAGGTCCCATAGCAGAGAATCAGGCTTCATGTCATAGAAGAGAATCAGGCTTCATGTCACCCAACACTGGAACAGGCCTTTGTCAGATATTTTTAGGCCCCGGCACCCAGACAGAGGAGAGAGGTCCCATAGCAGAGATTCAGGCTTCATGTCATAGCAGAGAATCAGGATTCATGTCACCCAACACTGGAACAGGCCACTGTCAGATATTTTTAGGCCCGGCACCTAGACAGAGGAGAGGTTCATTTAACTTTGGGTTGCCCCGCAATATAATGGTAAAATGAAAATAAAAAGAGGATTGAATGAGGAAGTGCCCTGGAGTACAATAATATATAGTTAAGGGGAGGTAGTTATAAATGTCTAATCTGCACAAGGGATGGACAGGTCCTGTGGGATCCATGCTTCGTTCATTTTTATGAACGTCAGCTTGTCCACATTGGCTGTAGACAGGCGGCTGCGTTTGTCTGTAATGACGCCCCCTGCCGTGCTGAATACACATTCAGACAAAACGCTGGCCGCCGGGCAGGCCAGCATCTCCAAGGCATAAAAGGCTAGCTCTGGCCACGTGGACAATTTGGAGACCCAGAAGTTGAATGGGGCCGAACCATCAGTCAGTACGTGGAGGGGTGTGCACACGTAATGTTCCACCATGTTAGTGAAATGTTGCCTCCTGCTAACACGTTCCGTATCAGGTGGTGGTGCAGTTAGCTGTGGCGTGTTGACAAAACTTTTCCACATCTCTGCCATGCTAACCCTGCCCTCAGAGGAGCTGGCCGTGACACAGCTGCGTTGGCGTCCTCTTGCTCCTCCTCTGCCTTCGCCTTGGGCTTCCACTTGTTCCCTTGTGACATTTAGGAATGCTCTCAGTAGCGCGTCTACCAACGTGCGCTTGTACTCGCGCATCTTCCTATCACACTCCAGTGCAGGAAGTAAGGTGGGCACATTGTCTTTGTACCAGGGATCCAGCAGGGTGGCAACCCAGTAGTCCGCACACGTTAAAATGTGGGCAACTCTGCTGTCGTTGCGCAGGCACTGCAGCATGTAGTCGCTCATGTGTGCCAGGCTGCCCAGAGGTAAGGACAAGCTGTCCTCTGTGGGAGGCGTATCGTCCTGCGTTTCCCCCCAGCCACGCACCAGTGATGGGCCCGAGCTGCGTTGGGTGCCACCCCGCTGTGAACATGCTTCATCCTCATCCTCCTCCAACTCCTCCTCATCCTCCTTTAGTGGGCCCTGGCTGGCCACATTTGTACCTGGCCTCTGCTGTTGCAAAAGCCTCCCTCTGAGTCACTTCGAAGAGACTGGCCTGAAAGTGCTAAAAATGACCCCTCTTCCTCCTCCTCCTCCTCCTCCTCCTCCTCCTCCTGGGCCACCTCCTCTTCCATCATCGCCCTAAGTGTTTTCTCAAGGAGACATAGAAGTGGTATTGTAACGCTGATAACGGCGTCATCGCCACTGGCCATGTTGGTGGAGTACTCGAAACAGCGCAACAGGGCACACAGGTCTCGCATGGAGGCCCAGTCATTGGTGGTGAAGTGGTGCTGTTCCGCAGTGCGACTGACCCGTGCTTGCTGCAGCTGAAACTCCACTATGGCCTGCTGCTGCTCACACAGTCTGTCCAGCATGTGCAAGGTGGAGTTCCACCTGGTGGGCACGTCGCATATGAGGCGGTGAGCGGGAAGGCCGAAGTTACGCTGTAGCGCAGACAGGCGAGCAGTGGCAGGATGTGAACGCCGGAAGCGCGCACAGACGGCCCGCACTTTATGCAGCAGCTCTGACATGTCGGGGTAGTTGTGAATGAACTACTGCACCACCAAATTCAGCACATGCGCCAGGCAAGGGATGTGCGTCAAACCGGCTAGTCCCAGAGCTGCAACGAGATTTCGCCCATTATCGCACACCACCAGGCCGGGCTTGAGGCTCACCGGCAGCAACCACTCGTCGGTCTGTTTTTTCTATAACTCGCCACAACTCCTGTGCGGTGTGGGGCCTGTCCCACAAACATATGAGTTTCAGAATGGCCTGCTGACGTTTACCCCGGGCTGTGCTGAAGTTGGTGGTGAAGGTGTGTGGCTGACTGGATGAGCAGGTGGAAGAAGAGGAGGAGGAAGCCGAGTAGGAGGAGGTGGCAACAGGAGGCAAAGAATGTTGCCCTGCGATCCTTGGCGGTGGAAGGACGCGCGCCAAACAGCTCTCCGCCTGGGGCCCAGCCGCCACTACATTTACCCAGTGTGCAGTTAGGGAGATATAGCATCCCTGGCCGTGCTTACTGGTCCACGTATCTGTGGTTAGGTGGACCTTGCCACAGATGGCGTTGCGCAGTGCACACTTGATTTTATTCGATACTTGATTGTGCAGGGAAGGCACGGCTCTCTTGGAGAAGTAGTGGCGGCTAGGAACAACATACTGTGGGACAGCAAGCAACATGAGCTGTTTGGAGCTGTCTGTGTCCACCAGCCTGAATGACAGCATTTCATAGGCCAGTAGTTTAGAAATGCTGGCATTCAGGGCCAAGGATCGAGAGTGGCTAGGTGGGAATTTACGCTTTCTCTCAAATGTTTGTGAGATGGAGAGCTGAATGCTGATGTGTGACATGGTTGAGATGCTTGGTGACGGAGGTGGTGGTGTTGGTGGTACATCCTCTGTTTGCTGGGCGGCAGGTGCCAACGTTCCTCCAGAGGCGGAGGAAGAGGCCGAGGCGGCAGCAGCAGAAGAGGTAGCAGGGGGAGCATGAGTGCGTTCCTTGTTTTTAAGGTGTTTATTCCACTGCAGTTCTTGCTTTGCATGCAGGTGCCTGGTCATGCAGGTTGTGCTAAGGTTCAGAAAGTTAATGCCTCGCTTCAGGCTCTGATGGCACAGCGTGCAAACCACTCGGGTCTTGTCAGCACATTGTTTGAAGAACTGCCACGCCAGGGAACTCCTTGAAGCTGCCTTTGGGGTGCTCGGTCCCAGATGGCGGTGGCCAGTAGCAGACGGACTCTCTTGGCAGCAGGTGTTCCGCTTTTGCCCACTGCTCCCTCTTTTGCTACGCTGTTGGCTTGGTCTCACCACTGCCTCTTCCTCCGAACTCTGAAAGTCAGTGGCACGACCTTCATTCCATGTGGGGTCTAGGACCTCATCGTCCCCTGCATCGTCTTCCACCCAGTCTTCCTCCCTGACCTCCTGTTCAGTCTGCACACTGCAGAAAGACGCAGCAGTTGGCAGTGTTTCGTCATCATCAGAGACGTGCTGAGGTGGCATTCCCATGTCCTCATCATCAGGAAACATAAGTGGTTGTGCGTCGGTGCATTCTATGTCTTCCACCGCTGGGGAAGGGCTAGGTGGATGCCCTTGGGAAACCCTGCCAGCAGCGTCTTCAAACAGCATAAGAGACTGCTGCATAACTTGAGGCTCAGACAATTTCCCTGATATGCATGGGGGTGATGTGACAGACTGATGGGCTTGGTTTTCAGGCGCCATCTGTGCGCTTTCTGCAGAAGACTGGGTGGGAGATAATGTGAACGTGCTGGATCCACTGTCGGCCACCCAATTGACTAATGCCTGTACCTGCTCAGGCCTTACCATCCTTAGAACGGCATTGGGCCCCACCAAATATCGCTGTAAATTCTGGCGGCTACTGGGACCTGAGTTAGTTGGTTCACTAGGACGTGTGGCTGTGGCAGAACGGCCACGTCCTCTCCCAGCACCAGATGGTCCACTAACACCACCACGACCATGTCCGCGTCCCTTACTAGATGTTTTCCTCATTGTTACCGTTCACCACAATAAGAAAAAAATTATTTGGCCTAATGTATTGAATTTAAATTCAGGCCTTTTTTTTTACAGGCACCCAACTTTATCTGGCTATCTATTTACGTATTACACTAATATAGGCACAGCAGTAACGACAGATTTAGCTGAATATAAATTGTAGGCCTAGTATTTAGGCCCTGGATGACAGGTATCCCTTTTACGGATAGAATTAGACTTGGAAATGCACAGTAGTGTGTGAAGTTATTGAGGGTGACCCTATCTGCACCTTCAATCTAATATACCCTTTTATGGATAAATTTAAACTTGGCCTGATACAGCAGAAACTACTGATTTTAGGGAATTGCTAAGTTGGGAATTGTATTTCAACCCAGAACAAAAACTGTGCTTTGGCGGACACTAATTAAATTGACCAGCCACAGCAGTAACAACAGATTTAGCTGAATATAAATTGTAGGCCTATTATTTAGGCGCTGGATGACAGGTATACGTTTACGGACAGAATTAGACTTGGAAATGCACGGTAGCGTGTGAAGTTATTGAGGATGACCCTATCCGCACCTTCAATCTAATATACCCTATTATGGATAGATTTAAAATTGGCCTGATACAGCAGAAACCACTGATTTAGGGAATTGCTAAGTTGGGAATTGTATTTCAACCCAGAACAAACATATATCCTTTGCCAGACAGCTGACAGTATTACAATTGGCTAGCCACCGCTGAAACACCAGATTTAGGGTACTGCTATTTTGGCAATTGTATTTTACCCCTCAATAAAATAGCAAGCACAGCCAAGCACCTGATGTAGGATATAGCAAAAAAAAAAAACACACTGTTGATGGTTAAATGTATTTGGTGGCAGCTTGTGCTGGCGCACCACAAGACACAAAATGGCCGCCGATCACCCCAGAAAAAAGTGACAGAAAAACGCTCTGGGCAGCCTAAAAACAGTGAGCATTTAAATAGCAGAGGTTGAATGATTCACAGCTGTAGATTGATCACTTCATTAAGTGTTTTGGAAGATTAAATCCCGGCCTAATCTCGCCCAGCAGCTTCATCCTATCCCTACACTGATCAGAGCAGAGTGACGTGCGGCGCTACGTGACTCCAGCTTAAATAGAGGCTGGGTCACATGCTGCACTGGCCAATCACAGCCATGCCAATAGTAGGCATGACTGTGATGGCCTCTGTGGGCAAGTAGTATGACGCTTGTTGATTGGCTGCTTTGCAGCCTTTCAAAAAGCTCCAAGAAAGTGCTAAACACCGAACCCGAACCCGGACTTTTACGAAAATGTTCGGGTTCGGGTCCGTCTCACGAACACCCCAAAATTCGGTACGAAGCCGAACTATACAGTTCGGGTTCGCTCATCCCTAGTGCCCACATCTCCATAGGCTTCAGCAAACACCTTCTTTGGTATTCCTTGATCTTCTCATGGATCTCTGTTTCCTCATAAACCAGAGAAACGCGGAGGATAGTGAAGCACTTAAGGTGTGCAATTATAAAAATTAATTTATTATGCTCACAAAGCTAAAAACATAACAAGCATTCAGATCAGCCTGCACAGATGCCCATGTAATAGTATGCTGTAGATTCCTGCATGTTACAAGTAGACTGAATTTATCAGAAAACAGACCTGCCATGTAATATTGAAAGAGCACCCCCAAAGCCACTCAGCTAACCAGGGCAATGTTCTCTAGCGACACAAAATATTAGCTCTCTTCTTGTCTTCAATTCTGAACTGGTAAAATCTCTAATATGCAGTAAAATCTAAATACCTTGGATATACATTTTTCTTTCTTACTAAGGAGTTGAATGGGGGCATATGTTACTATATATCTATACTACAGCACACCTCATAGTCTTCTGGTGGAGGTACTGTATATCTCTGGAATATGTTATGTGGTTCAATATTTTCATAAGATCAAAAGACAAAAATGATAAACAGATGATTAAAACCAGTGTCGGACTGGGGTGCCTAGGATTCACTAGTAAAACACATTCTGGGGGCTTACGATATATATTCAAATATTACCCAGTCACGCATTGGAAGACAGCAGCAAGATGTTATGAGGTGACAGACTATAGTGGTCACTGCAGCTACTTCAAGAAGGGGGCTGCCTGGAAATCAAGGATGCTAAGTGGCCTGCCTCAGTGTAAAGTCATCTCAGCGACCCAATGTATCTAAAATAATAAACTTTTAAATAATCTACCCAGGCTTTTACATGAACATACAGTAGGCTGGTTTAGATATTGTATGCTGCCAATCTATATGTAGTGCAGTAAGTCTACTGTGCCATGTCTACTTGTGCAGGGGTGGAGAAATAGGGGCTTACCTTGCTCAGGGGTCCATCGGGGGATTACACCTATACCCCTGTAGGTCAGTCCGAGCCTGATTGAGAATGTCCATGCATAGTAAATTAAACAGGTTTTCCAAATCCTAAAAATGAATTACAATATATTCTAAAAGAGAACTTGAAATAATAAATTACTTGCATCTTAGATTCCATACTATTTCTACAGCACTTGTGCTTTTGCTTCATGTTGTATCACTATGCATGGCACTTGCACACCACCGATGCTGCCAGCGGCAAGTCATGTGCTATGGTTGATGCATCATTGTGATTATAAATGGCCATTTTAACTGCCTCCGGACCGCCTAACACAGGATCGAGGTCCGTAAGGTGGCTGTCTCAGGCAGAGTCACGCATCTATGCGTCATCTCGCGAGACGCGAGATTACGCTCACAGCCGTCCCGCGCATGCGCATCGCGGGCCGGCAAAAGTTAGAGGAGTATTTCGTCATCAGCCTGCCAGCCAATGACAGGCTGATGATTTTTTAAAAACCGAATCAAAAGCCAATTAACACTTTATATTTATAAATATAAGGTGTCAAATGGCTTCTCTGCTCCTCTGCTGGTCCTTTTAGTCGGTTGGTTCCAGCAGAGGAGCAGACATCACAGTGAGTACACACCAAACACCACACATAGCCCCAGATCACCCCCCATCACCCCAATTAAATCCTTGATCACCCCTGTCAATCACCTAGTGAAAGGGAAAAAAGTGATCAGTGTAAACTGTCACTTTTTTATTTTACTGGTATTGACTGTTAGGTTTTAGGATAGTTTAGGTAGTTAGCGATCGTTTAGCGCCCAGCTCACCGCACCGCAGTCACTGATTCGCTGATTAGCGTATCGCTAATCACTGATCAGCATTTGTACTTTTATAGTATCTGTAAGTGATCAAAACTGATCACAGTCAGATCTATAATAGTATTAGTGTCACCTTAGTTCGCCCTCCACCCAAAACGCAGTGTTTGCCCGTTCACCCACGCCCGCCCACGCCGCAGTGACCATTTATTTATTTTTATCACTGCACAATCACTTCACAAGCGCTGCGGCGATAAAAAAATAAATCAGTTTTGATATTTTTTATCAATCACAGCGGCTTTCGGTACTTCACTAGCCTCCCATTTGTAAGACAGGCTTGCTTTTTTTCTTGGGTAGTCTCAGGGAATACCCCCTAAATTTAGTTGACGAAATGGCAAACAAGGGGTATTCTTCTGAAGAGGCCTACAGGCTTCTGACCCAGTCGGATGAGGAATGGGAACCCTCATCTGACTAATCCAGCGGGTCAGAATATGAACCTGTAGAAAGCAGTGGCAGTCTGATCCACAGTTCGGACGAGGAGGTTGAGGTCCCTGATACCACAAGGCGTACCCGGCCCCGTGTTGCTACACCACAGGTTGCGCAGGATCCGCTTCAAGGGCAGTAAGTTGTACGGCTGGCGCTGTCAGATTACGTGGTGAGGCATACACCAGCAGCGCAGCCCACCCTGGACCTAGTACCAGCACTGCCGTACAACATGGTGAAGTGGTGAGCACCAGAAGGGTAGTTGAATATGGTACGGTGACCCGTGCAGTAGTTACCCCGTCGCAGCCACCGCACAGACAGGCCCGTAGAGCCCCTAGAGTCCCTGAGGAGCTGGCAAACCCTGATTGGCAGCCCCCAACTTCAGCCGCACCAGTAGTTCCCCCTTTCACCGCCCAGTCTGGTGTTCAGGTTGAGACAGCTCAGATCGGTTCGGCACTGGGATTTTTTGAGCTGTTCTTGACTGCGGAGCTGTTGGACTTAGTTGTGGCAGAAACAAATCGATATGCCACTCAATTTATAGCCGCCAACCCGGGAAGCTATTATGCCCAGCCTTTCTGGTGGAAACCCGTCCAAGTTTCCGAATAAAAAAATAATTCTGTGCCTTCTCCTCAACATGGGTCTAACCAAAAAGCATGAATTGCGGTCATATTGGTCCACAAACCCAATTCATCACATGCCCATGTTCTCTGCTGCCATGTCCAGGGCACGATTTGAGGCCATCCTGCGTTTCCTGCACTTTAGCGACAACAGCACCTCTCATCCCAGAGGCCACCCAGCTTTTGACCGGCTCCACAAAATTCGGCCCCTCATAGACCACTTCAACACCAAATTTGCAGATTTGTATACCCCTGAGGAAAACATCTGTGTAGACGAGTCCCTCATACATTTTACCGGGCGCCTTGGCTTCAAACAATACATCCCAAGCAAGCGCGCCCGGTATGGGATCAAATTGTATAAGCTCTGTGAAAGGGCCACAGGCTATTCCCACAAATTCCGGATCTAAGAGGGCAAAGATCAGACCCTGGAGCAGGTCGGTTGCCCTGACTACCTGGGGAGCAGTGGGAAGACAGTCTGGGACTTGGTGTCACCCTAATTTGGCAAGGGGTACCATCTTTATGTGGACAATTTCTACACAAGTGTGCCCCTCTTCAGGCATTTGTTCCTAGAACAGATTGGCTGCTGTGGCACCGCGCGACCTAGTCGCCGGGGCTTCCCCCAACGGCTCGTTACCACCCGTCTTGCAAGGGGGAGAGGGCTGCCTTGTGTAACCAAGAACTGCTCGCGATGAAATGGAGAGACAAGCGTGACGTTTACATGCTCTCCTCCATTCACGCAAACACGACAATACAAATAGAACGAGCAACCAGTGTCATTGAAAAGCCCCTCTCGGTCCACGACTATAATTCGCTCATGGGAGGGGTGGACTTCAATGACCAGATGTTGGCTCCTTATTTAGTTTCCCGATGCACCAGACGCTGGTATAAGAAGGTGTCTGTATATTTGATTCAATTGGCTGTATATAATAGTTTTGTTCTCTACAGTAAGGCTGGGAGAACATGATCCTTCCTCAAATTTCAGGAAGAGATCATCGAGAACCTCCTGTATCCAGGAGGTTCCGTGGCCCCATCCACCAGTGTAGTGAGCCGTCTACACGAGCGACATTTCCCCAGTGTCGTTGCTGGTACCTCAACCCAACCGTCACCCCGAAAAAGATGTCGTGTCTGTAGCAGGAGTGGAATAAGGCGTGACACCCTCTATTTCTGTCCTGACTGCCCTGACCATTCTGCCCTATGCTTTGGGGAGTGTTTCCGGAAGTACCACACACAGGTACACTTAGCATAGGGATTGCTTTACACAGGACAGGCACACAGGGCTATTAGGGCCCTTTCACTCACAGCTGCTGCAAACCTCTCCTTTCACCTGGGACAAAGTGCATAATGTACTTTGCCACATCTTTGGGCGATTTGCGCTTTGCACATTGTCCCATGGGGAAGGAGAGGTTTCTCCTATAAAGGTAAAAAAAAAATAAAAAAATCACCGGTAAGCAAAAAAGTTAACGTTCTGTTCAAAAAGATAAATAAAGTTTATATGTTCCGTTCAAATGTTATTATAAAGTTAATAAATCTATTGCTATTACTATTCCAGGCCAGACTTCTTATACTTAGGAAATGGATAAAGGCAGATTCACCGACAGTGGGACAGTGGAGAAAAGCAATAGACAACTTAATTAAAGAAGAACGTGTGATGGAGAGTCATACTAAAAAATCACAAAATCTTGACCAAGTATGGAAAAACTGGTTACTCTAGGGCTGGATGGGAGTTTTTTCATTTTTTCATTTTTTTTTTTTTCACTTCCTCCCTCCCCAGGGGTGGTGGGAGGGTATAAAATAAAGATAAATTGTAACATGACCACCGGCTCTCTACACTAAATACGGAGGCAGTCAGGGTCACCTAGGATCAAGACCACAGGAAAACAGAAATAAAGGAACAGACTTATCTTGTGGATGCAGCAGTAGCAGCTCTAGCATCAGCACAGTCCAGGAAGTTGTATAAACCGCAAGGTGAGGCAGTATGGGGAGGAGATATATAGGGAGACAATCACTGCTAATAGATGACAGCTGGGAGAGGGAGGAGAGATTTCAAAATGAAAGCAAAACAAAAGAAGATCATGCAGGAGGTACTGAAGGACGTCTATCAGAACTTCCCAAAGATCTGGTGGTGACACATATTCCACTAACTTGTGACAAAAAATTAAAACTTCCATGAACTCACTATGCCCATCACAAAATAGCTTGGGGTCTCTTCTTTCCAAAATGGGGTCACTTGTGGGTTAGTTATACTGCCCTGGCATTTTAGGGGACCTAATGCGTGAGAAGTAGTTTGAAATCAAAATGTGTAAAAAATGCCCTGTGAAATCCTAAAGGTGCTCTTTGGAATGTGGGCCCCTTTGCCCACCTAGGCTGCAAAAAAGTGTCACACATGTGGTATCGCCGTAGTTGGGCAATGTGTTTTGGGGTGTCATTTTACATATACCCATGCTGGGTGAGAGAAATATCTCGGCAAAAGACAACTTTTCCCATTTTTTTTTTATACAAAGTTGGCATTTGACCGAGATATTTATCTCACCAAGCATGGGTATATGTAAAATGACACACCAAAACACATTGCCCAACTTCTCCTGAGTACGGCGATACCACATGTGTGACACTTTTCTGCAGCCTAGGTGGGCAAAGGGGCCCACATTCCAAAGAGCACCTTTAGGATTTCACAGGGCATTTTTTACACATTTTGATTTCAAACTACTTCTCACACATTAGGGCCCCTAAAATGCCAGGGCAGTATAACTAACCCACAAGTGACCCCATTTTGGAAAGAAGACACCCCAAGGTATTTCGTGATGGGCATAGTGAGTTCATGGAAGTTTTTATTTTTTGTCACAAGTTCGTGGAATATGTGTCACCACCAGATCTTTGAGAAGTTCTGATAGACGTCCTTCAGTACCTCCTGCATGATCTTCTTTTGTTTTGCTTTCATTTTGAAATCTCTCCTCCCTCTCCCAGCTCTCATCTATTAGCAGTGATTGCCTCCCTATATATCTCCTCCCCATACTGCCTCACCTTGCGGTTTATACAACTTACTGGACTGTGCTGATGCTAGAGCTGCTACTGCTGCATCCACAAGATAAGTCTGTTCCTTTATTTCTGTTTTCCTGTGGTCTTGATCCTAGGTGACCCTGACTGCCTCCGTATTTAGTGTAGAGAGCCGGTGGTCATGTCCCCTCACTATTATAGGGTGTTCAGGTGTCATACAGTCGAGGAACGAGGGTATGCAATTATCTATCATAGAGATTTTTGCATAGGCTGAGCAGTAAGGCAGAGTGCTAGGGCTGTTACAGGGCTTATCCTCTTGTTCCTTAGTTTTGGATCAAGTCCGTCGGATCTTCATTTGTGTCTTTTAGTTTTCTGCAACACCATCCGTGACAATATGAGACTTTGTAAGGAAAAAAAAAATCATAATTTTCCGCTAACTTGTGACAAAAAATAAAAAAGTTCTATGAACTCACTATGCCCATCAGCGAATACCTTAGGGTGTCTACTTTCCGAAATGGGGTCATTTGTGGGGTTTCTCTACTGTCTGGGCATTGTAGAACCTCAGGAAACATGACAGATGCTCAGAAAGTCAGAGCTGCTTCAAAAAGCGGAAATTCACATTTTTGTACCCTAGTTTGTAAACGCTATAACTTTTACCCAAACCATTTTATTTTTTTACCCAAACATTTTTTTTATCAAGGACATTTAGAACAATAAATTTAGAGAAAAATTTATACATAGATGTCGTTTTTTTACCAAAAAAATTACAACTGAAAGTGAAAATTTTCATTTTTTTGCAAAAATTTTGGCAAATTTCGATTAATAACAAAAAAGGTAAAAATGTCAGCAGCAATGAAATACCACCAAATGAAAGCTCTATTAGTGAGAAGAAAAAGAGGTAAAATTCATTTGGGTGGTAAGTTGCATGACCGAGCAATAAACGGTGAAAGTAGTGTAGTGCAGAATTGTAAAAAGTGGTCTGGTCATTAAGGGTGTTTAAGCTAGGGGAGCTGAGGTGGTTAAGGTTAGTTTGATGTTTCAGTATCTGCAGCTGTTTTGGTATCCTAATGTCCTTCCTTGATGCTGTCTGAGCCAGTTAAGACTGAACCCATACTAATTGTAATGTGACATTCTGATTATATTTCCCACATGCCAACCACAATTTAGATGGGCAAATCATTGCTGCTGCAGTGTTAACAACTGTCTGGCAAGCATGAAACCATCCTCATGGTAACGGTGTCAAGATGTGAGGTACTGTAAGTAGAAAATGGCCAGCTTATTTAACAATGTATTTAACTGCATTGAAGTAATAAATAAATGAAATATTATTTTAATGTAGAGATTTTGGAGCCCAGACATTAATTGTGGCTATTTCACCACCAATAGCACATTGCTTGAACCCACCAATCATGCTGATTATAGATAGATGAAAATCCTTGCCACCTAGATATGGATATCTATATATAAAAGTGTAACAAATATATATCAATAGTAGTTTCTAGCCAGACCAAAAAACTATAATTGCACAATAAGCATTTGGAGGAAATGATTGCAGACTGCTGACAACTGTCACAATAACTGCTTCTGCTTGTGTAATGACAGTATTGACTTCTCAAAAGAAACAACATTTATTCCAGCACCAATACCAACAAAAAGTCTTTATTTTGCTCTAGAGATCAAAGTGCTCAATACAGCTGATATAATAAAAGGCATAAATAAAAAGACCCTTTTTACGAAATATTTTTAGTGGTTATTATTTTCTCTGTTTATATATAATACATATATATTAATTACAATCCCAGTAAAAAATAAATATATCTCAGTGGAAAAGCATAGTCTTTTTCTCTTTCTCATTTGCTTCTTGTAAACTGATGTCATATAATATGCCATGGAGGAGGGCAGAATGGTTTCCAATAGCTGGGGTATTCTCCAAAGTTAGCTAAGACCACATGTTGATGTCCTCATTAAATTAATACACTGAAACAACAAAACAAAAGCAAATTAAATCTAGATAAAAACAAAATAAAGAGTTAATGGAAAGTAAAAATAAGACCCCCATCCTGTCTGTATGCCTATCCCCGTTCAACATCCCTACCAAATAGCTTTCTTTGGCAATGTCAAAATGTATTTAGTTCTGTCAATAAAGCTGATTTGAATTAGATAGATAGACAGACAGACAGACATGAGATAGGTGGATAGACAGAAAGACAGACTAATAGATAGATAGATAGATACAGCCGAGCTAAACTTGGTGATTAAAGCGTTAATTAAAAAATGGTACAAAAAGGTTAAGCAAGTCTCAGCTCACACTTTAGTTATTTAGTCTGTTATTTTCATCTGTTATTGTGACCCAAAACCAGGTGCGGGTCAAAAACACGGAACAGGTGCAGATCTTTCCATTATACCTTATCTCTGAATAGGCTTCACTGCTGGTTTTGGCTCACAATAACTGATGGGAATCACTGACCAAATAACTGAAGTGTGAACTCAGCCTAACTCTTTTAATGAATTTCAATGGCTTTTGTCACAAGATGGCACAACATAACACTGTGATGTGAGTTATCAGAGTCAATTTTAGCTCGGCTACTTCTGTTTTATGGGGAGTTTGGGGGCAACAGGTGCTGCAACGGTACATTCATTGGCAACGATAGAGGACTTATTTTATTGTTCAACCCTGCTAGCAGTATGCCTGGTTTAATAGGGTTGATCATAGTGACAGATGCCCATTAATACCCTTCCCTCTTATGATCTACTCCTGCTTCACTGCTAGACTACTATCATAGACCGATGCCCAAACAGAGCAGACCAACTGCTGTTCTATAGAGCAGTCTGGAAGGTTATTCAGACTGAACAGCTTGATTGCTCTTATAGAAGATTATCAAGAGTACACAGCCTGGCTGCTAACATAGGGGATTTACACAACCAGGGCTTTGGCATCTGAGTCGTGGTCAGTACTTCAAATTTGGCCCGAAAATAAAAAATATTAGATATTACATAGTTGTATAGCTTGCAGCATATTTACTTTTATAGGAATTTAGTAGGAAGTTCAAGTTGGAGGTTTTACAGGGAGTTTAAAATGTTACTTTATGTATGTGTGTGTGTCTGTGTTCTATCAATTTAAGGCTCTTATTCATCAAAAATAATTCAGTGCTGACTTTTTGCTACAAACAACAGAGCCTGACTATGCTATTACGGTATAGGAGATGGTCCAGCCAAAAATGTAAATATATATAATTATATTAGATGACTGCAATGGCAACCTCTTTTATCAGAGAAGAGCACAATATTATACTTTAAATGTATTTAAATATTTTCATTTGTAGACAATTTTCCAGGGCTTAAATGCCACATATCCCATGTTAAAAAAAAATTATAATAAAAGTATGCTTATGTGAAGTACCTTATTATATTACCTACATAAATAAAAAATAAAAAAATAAACACTGCTCTGTGTAATTTTAAGCTTTTTTTCTCCTATTTTACTCACATTATCTGGGGAACTTCTCTCTTCCCTTTCTGTTTGTAGACAGCAGTTCATCAAGCGCATGCAACCCCTGAATTGCATTGCAATCAGCTTTTGCTAACCCCTTCCTCCCCTTTATTGAAAACAGTAGTTTACAGACCCAGAGATTTTACTAATAAATAGCACTATAGTATGCTATAAAATTTCCTTCTCCACTGTCTAGAGCAGGGATCAGAAACCTTCGACACTCCAGCTGTTGTGAAACTACAACTCTCAGCATGTAAGATGCTCGGCTGTTCTTTTAGCTCCCATAGAAGTGAATGGAGCATTCTTGGAGTTGTAGTTTCAGAACACCTGGAGTGTCGAAGGTTTCTGATCCCTGCTCTAGATAGTGGAGAAAGAAATTGTATAGCATACTATAGCATAGAGAGATAGATACTGTAACTTTATCATTTTATGGATTTTGAAGCAGGGATGAATGAATGAAAGGTATATGGGCTGCTTTACTATGTGATTAGTATGCTGGCTCTGGGAGGAGGAAGAGAGCAGAGTTTACTGATCATGGTAGTCCACCAGTGAATGTAGGGGAAGGTGAACCTGAAGGATAAACAACTGGGGGGAGGGCACTACCAAAGATGAAAATTCAATGACCACAGAAAGACAATGTTTTTATTGCATGTATATTGTCATAATACCCTTTTCACTTTATAGTAATACTTTTTCAAGATAACCCCTTTAATTTAAATATTAATTTTATACTGGCTGACCCTGAAATTTATCGTATTTTAACATACACAAAATAAAATAAAAATATATAGATTTGCTAATATTTCTGAATAAACTGCATAATATATAATGGAATAGCTAAAATGTCACCTTACTGGAAAATTAAATGACAACAGAAAATTCCTTTGCATTAGAGCCCTAAGAGCTAAAGACTTTCGGACTAAAATCCATTAATTGGGATCTTAAAGTTTAGCCATTGTGACTCTACAAGTATAATTGAACTAAAAGCTTTTGTGCAATGATGACCTTTCAAGGATTACTGTAAAGCTCTGGTGACTGAAGTTGGATGTTCTGTCAAAAGCACAATCAAATACACATTTAGGCAGTAGATGTATACAATGAAAAAAATTATCAATGACCAAAGGGAAAAATGATTTTTCCAGCACTTTTGAGAGCTGCAGGAAGCTATTATTGAACTAAATTATTTTCAAAATAACAGTTGGAGGTGCTACACACAGCGAAAACCCCTTTGCTTTTGCAAAAGCAGTGTAAACGTGTGTTGCAAACTCCCAATGTCAAGAATATAATTGGTGAAGGAATTTACCAATTATATTCAGGAACACAATTTGCCAAGCATTGTAAATGCTTAAAGTAAATTTATAAGCACCATGTGAATGATGAATGTTCAAAATGACGTATCATTATGAAGATGTATACTGATTTATTGAACCTGATTGTAAAACTAACCTTCAATTCCACTGCAAGCTACTCCTGCCCATTGCTTTGGTTTTCTCAGACAGTAGTGCATGTTGTATTAAATGAAGGATTCCAATCATAAAACAGTTACTGGAAGTCTCTTGTTATCAAAGGAAATGGGTGAAGTATGACTCCCATGTTTAATGTAGGAACTTATCTGACACATTATAGTAATTCTCAGCTGTTCTGCTGAGAAAGCTCTGACAGTAGTGCTGATAGATAGCACCCGTGCATTCAGAAAATGTCTTGATATTTATGACTTATTCTGGGGATCTTTACTGATAATCATTAAGTGTGAAAGAAGAGAATTATATTATCATTTTTCATAGCGGAGAAACCACAAGGCTGTAATTGTGTATTAGTCCATTTCTTCAACGCTATCTCACTTTCTGTAATTCCTGTCTCAGCCAGGATGGTAAAGGTTGTCCCAGTCTGTGGAGAAGTTTGGACAATTCAATGTTGTGGTCCTGGTAATAGCTTGAAAGAAATACTCTTGACTGAAAAGAAGATATAAACATGATTAGGGTCAATGACCGAAATATTGGTCAATCATTATAACAGAAATACCGACTAGTATGTTTGTTACTAGGCTTCAGCGAATTCCGCTTACGATCATAGATCCGAAGGCAATTTGTTCAAAAACTTTGTTTTTAATGCTGTGAATTTAATGGAGGCCAGTTTGGCACCAAAAATGATAAAAAACAGAGTGGACTCAGCATGCATGTGGAACCTGCACTCCCTAAATTTTATGGTGGCCGTTATGGCACATAACAGGTAGCATTTAGTGTTAGGTTTCCGTCTTACAAAGATTGCCTTGACGTGTGGCAGATGGGCCCAAATTATTTGTACAAAATGTATTTGCCAAGAATCTCAAATTTACAAAATAGCCATGGCAGCGTGCACCTCCGCATTGGGATGTGCTGACTGACCAGGAGAGGTATAGAGTGCGCTCAGCATGCATGTTGGTACCTGCATTCCCTGAATTTAATGGAGGCTAGTTTGGCACCAAAAATGATAAAAAGCAGAGTGGACCCAGCATGCATGTGAAACCTGCACTCCCTGAATTTTACGATGGCCGTTATGGCACATAAAAGGTAGCATTTAGTATTAGGTTTCCGTCTTACAAAGATCGCCTTGACATGTGGCAGACGGGCCCAAATAGTTTTGTACGAAATGTATTTGTCAAGAATCTCAAATTGACAAAATAAGCGTAGCATTAGCACCAGAATTTTTTCTATTACTATGGCATTATTGTACTTTATTTGGTTTGAAAAGTGCTGTTGCATTGTGTTTTTTTTTATTTGCGCATACAGCATTAAAATGCATTGGCTCTGTGTAGGCAAAATTCATATCGGCCGAAGTCAAGAGAGACTTCAGTGAATTACTTCGGTATTCCTATCTGCGCCTTAAAAAAAAAAACATTTTAAAATAGCCGACTTCGGATTCCTATTTTAAAATATCTTTAAAGATGCACATAGGAATAACAAATTAATTCACTGAAGTCTTGCGCAACTTTGGCCAATATGAATTTTGCCTACACAGAGCCAATACATTATAATGCTGTATGGAAACAGCATAAAAAAAAAAACTTTTTGAACGAATCGACTTCGGATCTATAATCCAAAGCTTGATTTGCTTAAGCCTATTTGAAACCTATTCAATATTGATAATAATGTATAGTGGTGCTTAAAATTTATTAACCCTTCAGAATCTTCAATTTCTGCATAAATTTGACCTAAAAATACATCAGATTTTTACACAAATTCTAAAAGTAGCTACTTACCGTATAATCCAATCAAACATATACCGTAAGTCAAAATATGAGACTTGGTCGTTTATTTATTGAGTAAAATGATGACAATATCACATGTCTGTGAGTGGCAACAGGTAAGGATGAACAAATCAATTGTACATTAATAAGATTTGTTCTAATCTTTACAAAAATGTGTCCACCAAACAAATTCAAAGCTTTTCTGATTGGCTTTAGATTAATTCCGTAAAAACAGCACCCAGCACCATTTCACTGTTCATGTTGGTGGGCAAAACCACGAGGGAGGAAGAAGGATGGTTACATGACATTGGATGGAAGTTGCCTGACATATATCCAATCAGGGGCAGTATACATCAGTATACATCACGGTCCTGTTAGAGACAGAATCACAGAATTCCATTCTACATTGTACTTGTGAGCTGGAAGGATGTTGTACTGTGGCTCTGTCTGCCAAAAAGCTATTGCAGACACACTGTAAGCCACTGATAAATTGTTATAGGGACAGTATAAGAAGATTCTGGTATATTAAGGAGTTTGATCAGGGAGAATGAGGGAATGAGACCCTGGTCAGGTCACTATCAGGTGTCTTACACTCAGGGCTAGTACCCACCTGTGTCTATCATGTCCTCAGGTACGTTCCATGTATAGCACTGCTGTATATCTATACATGGTTTCCCATCACATCCATATTAGGCCCAGGATATTATCTGTTGGGTCATCATTACACCTTGATATTTAGTGACCGACTTGATTTGAGATACTTTTCATTATATGTTTTTGTCCTGGCTGTCTATTTTTCTTGGATGTGAGGTGTTATTCATGGACACCCTGTTATGTATTTATTCTGCCATATAGTATATAGCCCTAATTGCGGGTCATCACTACTATTTGCCATGCAGATTGGGTTGTCCATGTACTATAACCACCTTCACCTGTAGATCATCTATGCTTATGATTGCGTGGATACACATGTGAACGCAGTTGTGTATACTGCCCTTTGCTTCTCTATATACTGTCTACCATCCTGTCTTTTCCCCATTTTTATACTTGATAATAAATTGATATTTTGGTATATTATCTCCACTTGCTTTTTTGTTAATGTTCACTATCAGGTGTGTTTGCTGGCAGGCTACTGTCAGCTTAGCTTCTGGGACATGGTCCTACATTACAGATTGCTGCAAAAAACTGCACATTTTTTGGAATTAGGCTTTTTTCTTATACAAATTACATTACTGTAAGCACCCTTTTCCCCTAGAAACCAGTTTCTATTTGTAATTGGGCATATCAGTGTGTTTTAGCCATGTTAAAAAAAAAAGAAAATCATTGTACATTGCTGCAAAATAAGGGTTAGATGCAGCAAACATATTTTACATCAGTAGCCAAATTATAACTGTGTTACTGAAGGCATTACTGAATCAGACCACATAGTTCAAATATGTTTCAACAGCAAAAAAAAAAATAAGTATTACTACTTGAAACATGTATTTAATATTTTCCAATAATAATAGGGGAATCATAATGCAATTATCATATCCGTGTTACTGAATGTGTTGAACATTGCTGCAAGAGAAGGGATGGATAGCTACAGCAAATGCATTTTTCATCAGTAACTCAAATTATAATCGTGTTACTGAAGGCAACACACTATGACAATGATTATGTGTTGAACAGGACCTGGGTCGTGGTCATCTTTGTGGAAGCCAGTCCACATGCCCAAGCAGTACAGTGTCCTTGTCATCATCATCAGCTGCTTCTTCTCTTACTAAGAATCTTCCTCTTCCTTGTGCACTGCTCCATCATGAGACATCCATAACAGAATATTTGGCCTTGGGTCCAAACTGAACATTTACAAAAATTTGCCAAATCGTACATGAAGACAATCTCAAGAAGTTCACTCATCTCTAGCAAAAAGATGTGAACCTTAAGAATTAGCAGATAATTTCAAGGTGAAATTAGAGTCAGATGTTCAATCAATGGAATGACAATCAGGTGTGAGTGGGTGACCTGATTTATTTAAAGAACAGGGATCTAGCGAAGTTTGATCTTCACAACACATGTTTGCAATTGGAACAATGTTTGGTGGATGCATGAGACCAAAATAGATTTTTTATTTATTTAAATTAGAAGCACTATGTTTGGGAAAAGGAAAACACTGCATTCCAGCATAAAAATAAAAAAATAAAAATGATTCTATCTGTGAAACACAGTGGTGGTACTATTATGGTTTGCGTCTGTTTTGCTGCATCTGGGTCAGGATGGCTTGCCATCATGGAACAATCAATACCAGCAAATTCTAAAGGAATCATTTGTTCATGTGCTGAATCTCAAGAGAACATGGGTTATGCAGCTAGACAAATACACTAAGCACCCAAATCATTCTACCAGAAATGGTTAAAGAGAAATAAAGTTAAGGTTTTGGAATTCTGCCAACATAACAATACAATTCCTCCAAGCCAATGTGTAGGACTAATCAACAATTACAGGAAATGTTTAGTTGCAGTTATTTCTGCACAAGGGGGTCACACCAGATACTTAAAGTTAAGGTTCACATACTTCATAACATACAGGTACATCATTATCCTCAATAAATGCACGATCGATATATATATATATATATATATATATATATATATATATATATCTATATATATATATCTATATATATATATATTTATATATTAATATTTAGTTTCATTTTTTAAATTTGGTTATTGTTATCTACTTTTAGGACTTGTGTGAAAATGTGATATAGTTTTAGGCCAACTTTATACAGAAATATAAAAAATTCTGAAGGGTTCACAAACTTTCAAGAACCACTGTATAATAGAAAATTATGACATCTAAAATTACATCATGTTTGCAGTCTAGCTAGAAGAGGACTCCTAATGTATACCTAATGTGTCAGTGTGTGGTGGAAAGGCTAATTTTAGGTGGTCTTGGCAACAAATTATTCTATCCGTCCAATCTTCCTGATTATAGAACTCCCTATAACTAATAACAGTTTAGACTTACCTGCACTGCCATCCCCATAGACTACTATTTGTGCTGTCCTCCCAGCTTTTAGGGACAGCAGTATTCACTAGGGCTTGCATTTCTGAGATTAACACCCTTGCATTATCACCAAACTTGCCAATCTTGCTTGATAGCTGCCTGGCACTCGGCTATTTTTAGAAATGCCATCGTGGTGAACAGAGGGAAGATAGGAGTGGATCCCAGAGGTGGGGCCCACAACTGACATTGATGACATATCCTAGAGATATGCCATCAATGTTTAAGATGGGCCGACCTCTTTATTCAGAGTGGATACATAGAAACATAGAATGTGTCGGCAGATAAGAACCATTTGGCCCATCTAGTCTGCAAACAAATGGAAAAAAAAATGGTGTGGTGTTAAACAGGTAGGAATTGCTCAAACCCACATGCAGTTGTGCATATATAAACAGGGGAGCAAATCCTGCACTTGTGGCCCTTTTCTAATGGCGATCCCCAGCATAAATGCATACAGTGGAGGATGCCTGTGGAGAAACCACAAGTACCACAATAGACATCCTACAAAAGATAGCAATTATTTGGATGTGATAATCAATATAACAATGCTCGGGCTTAGACATGTCCTCCTAGTAGGACACGTTGGCTAATCTCTTAATTCAGTTTGAGGGCTTAGTAAATTGCAGAGTGCACCTGTCTTTGCTATTTTTATATTCCCATATAGTCTGCCCAATATACTAAATACTATGGATAGCCCCTGGCCCTATCTTATATGAAGGATGGCCTTATGCCTATCCCAAGCATGCTTAAACTCCTTCACTGTATTTGCAGCTACCACTTCTGCAGGAAGGCTATTCCATGCATCCACTACTCTCTCAGTAAAGTAATACTTCCTGATATTACTTTTAAACTTTTGCCCCGCTAATTTAAAACTATGTCCTCTTGTAGCAGTTTTTCTTCTTTTAAATATTCTCTCCTCTTTTACCTTGTTGATTCCCTTTATGTATTTAAAAGTTTCTATCATATCCCCTCTGTCTCGTCTTTCTTCCAAGCTATACATGTTAAGGTCCTTTAATCTTTCTCCTGGTAAGTTTTATCCTGCAATCCATGTAGTAGCTTTTCTCTGAGTAGGATATAACATTCATACAGACCCTTCTATACAGAGCATACTGTACAAAGTTCCTAGAATAGTTAATGTACCTATAACTACATGCCTTAACATTTCAATTAATTTCCTCATACAGTTCATGCTACTAAATCATTCAATCTATTTTTTTGTATTTTACTTCAGATAAAACAAAACATTTGTAGGTACAAGTAGGGATGAAAGCATAGAATCCAACCACGTATCATAGTAATGAATCCTAATTCTAAATAATTATGAGCCATTTACCTCGACGTCCATCATTCTGTATTTGCGGCCCTTATTTTTTCCAAGACATTTTGTTTTGCCTCCATCCAGTAATTGACACCAGAAGCCCTTTTCTGTACTGAATCTGAAAGCATATGGGATTCGGAAATATATTACTTTCTGTCAAAGCGTAAAAAAAAGTGCAGACATGCATGCATTATAATGTATTATATCCATAATTAATCAAAATCACATTCATGGTTAAAAGCTATATGTATGAATTGTATGTAATATTTCAGACAGAGTTTATCTGTGCAATGCCTTCTGTTCAATGATGGGTGAGTTATTACCACTTGTCACAAACTGAAAGGGACAGAATGTTTCAATTGAGAGGCCTTGGTTTATCACTCCAGAAATTCGTTATGTGTAGAGATGAGCAAATTTCTCAAAAATTCCATTCGGCTGAATTTCCCGAAAAGATTTGCTTCGATCCAAATCTATTCACGGCGAATCACGTTAAATAAAAGTATATTTCCGGGCTGCAGAGATCCTTTATAGGGGTGTAGAACATGTGCCTTGTTGTAACATGCAGAGTGTGCTGTGGTAGTGAAATAATACTAAGAGACCGTATGACATGCAGATGACAGGCATCGCTCTTAGAATCACAGAACACTTTACTTAAAGGATAACTGTCACACTTAGACCCTAATTTCAATTTTCATATATGTAGTTACTAATAACATGATATTCCAGAATCAGTTACTATAAGACTGACTTACCCCATATTTAATAAGATTCAGCCCTTAGCAACCAGTCTGCATAAAACTGCAATTTCACTATTCAGTTAAGATGGCCGCCACTGCCCTCCCCCTGAGGCTAATCCTGCCTGCCCTCACTAGCCAGTAACAATAGCCCCCCAAAAGTGTCAGTAACCAGAGCCCTCCCCCTAAAGGGTTAATCTCCTGCAGCACAAAGGGGTCCTCTTACCACATGTTGCTTTCATTTATACACTGAGCAGACGATCTCCCTTCCCTGCTCTGCGCTGCTTAGACTTTGCATTGTCCCAGTCTGCTGAGTGAGGGAGCGTCTGCCAAGTGCAGGGACAGGGAGAAGTGCACACAGCCCAGGCACTGTTATCAGCTGCTGGGGAGGACCTGGCTTTAATCATTTACTTACAGTCCCTGGCTGTCAGTAATGTGACCTTGCACGCCGCGTGCTTCTGCGTCCTCCGTCCTTCAAAACATAGACGGACCCTGCAAAGCAACCTGATTTTAAGCACAGGTAAAAATAGGCAGTACAGGGAACAAAACTGTGGAATTAAGGGGTAATTGAATACACAGTGAAAAGTTGAAATAGGGCCACCAAGGAGATATTAATCACCACAATCTAATACTCAAAAAACAAAATATGACAGTTATACTTTAATTGGGCAGTCACAGGGCCAAAACCGACAAAATAACTATGAACTCAGTCTTACAGGTCGATGTTAGTGTCAAGAAGTAGCGCACTCCTTTTACACTGTCGCCAGCTGATTCCACATAGATATAAACAGAACCTGATCTATTAAACGCTTATACAAGTAGACACCCCCCGATAGAGCGGAGAGGTTGTCAGCAGTAAGTTTGTGTTGATGTCACTGATTATTTTTCCCTTCCTCTGATCCATCAGAACAATAACCAACAAAAATGGATCATGTCTGTGGAGCATATGCCTTCACTTGGTCAGCATATGCTCAATAATCTATCAGTATTGCTAATGCCCCCTCCCCCAAAAAAGGAGTGGATCTGAAACAGAGATGACACGAGAATGGAAAATGTACATGTCTTCTGTATTTTGTACCCACCCCTTCTTGTGGCTACCAAATCATAAGCCAATTCTGATGGGACCATACAGGCCTTACAGCTGCTACACAGACAGGATCTGTTGTGCGTCTCATTTTTCCTTCCTTCTGACAGATCAGAAGAAGGGTCAAACAAATGATGATGTCAGCCAGGCCAAAAGGCAAAATAAGTGGGGAGGGTGGGAACAAAATGAGAAGTCCACAGAGTGGCTCAATGGCATAGTGGTGAGGTGGAAGCAGCATGAGGAGACCACAGAGTGGCCCAATGACAGATGGTGGAGGTGATAGCAGTATGAGGAGGCCACCGAGTAGCAAAATGACAGTCTGGAGTTGTCAACAGTATGAGGAGGACACTGAGTGGCACAATGACTGTGTGGAGGTGCCAGCAGCATGAGGAAGCCCAGAGTGGCACAATGACATAGTCTAGAGGTGGTGGCGGCAGCATCAGGAGAAGGCTACTGAGTGACACAATGACAGAGTCTGGAGGTGGTGGCAGCATGAGGAGGCCACAGAGTGGCACAATGGCATAGTCTGGAGGTGGCAGCAGCATGAGGAGGCCACAGAGTTGCACAATGACAGAGACAAGGAGGCCATTTTAGATTTAGTATTCACAAATGGGAATTTGGTATCTGATATTAATGTAGGGGAAAGCTTGAGATCTAGTGATCACCAGTCAGTGTGGTTTATTATAAGTACAGTGACTGAGTCACACCACACAAAAAACAAAAGTTTTAGATTTTAGAAAAACTGACTTTTCTAAAATTATTTAAGTGGTATACGAGTCCCTATCAGATTGGAACAGTTTCAATGGAGTCCAGTAGAAATGACACTATTTAAAAGTGGCACTATTGAAGGCAACAGAAAATTGCATTAGGCTTGTCAGTAAAAGCAAAAAAAGGAAGAGACCACTGTGAAACTCAACAGAAGTGGCCAAAATCATTACAAACAAAAAGATAGCATTTAGTAATTATATAAAAAAAATTAAACGAGGATGACCGGCAAATTTATAAGATTAGGCAGAGAGAGGCCAAACAAGTTATAAGAGCTTCTAAAGCGCAGGCAAAAGAGAAATTAGCTCAGTCAGTGAAAAAAGGTGACCCATATTGTTTAATATCTTTGTGGTCAAGGCTCCGGGGGGAGTGTGGGAACGAAGGAGGAGACACCGGACGTGGTGGGACCTAACTGGCTGGTGGTGTGCCTTTAGCCATGTGACGCGGGTAGCCAAAAAAGGGGGCTAACCCGGGGAGTCTGAGTTGAGGGTGAGACTGGAGATGAGGGAGGGTCGGGTGGGACACTGCACGAGCCGCGATGCCGACACCTGGGAGGAGAGCGTGGGGCCGGCTAAATACCCTACGCCCCTCCCACAAATGCAGGCTGGGAATCCAGCCTGCCATACTTGTGGTCAAGGCTCCGGGGGGAGTGTGGGAACGAAGGAGGAGACACCGGACGTGGTGGGACCTAACTGGCTGGTGGTGTGCCTTTAGCCATGTGACGCGGGTAGCCAAAAAAGGGGGCAAAACATGGATTTAGGCTGTTTATTGAATTGAAAATTTATAAGACCAAACTGGAGAAAGCTTTGGCGATCTCGACTCGTGGATGTGGGATGTAACGGGAGAAACATGTAGATTGCCATCGTCCCATCTTTCGTATGACGTGAGCGGGAACGCCATGTTTGGAAGCTGCGGATGCGGCCCCTATCCGGAAAGAGTGGCCGGAGATGGAGGCAGCATGGAACCCCAGACCTGAAACTATGGAGCGAATGTGCTTGATGAATTGCGCGGATGTCATTGGAAGCACGGGAAAAGGCAGTAGGGGGCTGTCGGGAGTTCTCTCGTGGAGAATGGAGAGTAGCTGATCGAATACCGACACTGGGCACCAAGGATTGGATGAATTGAAATATTCGATCTGGACCGGTGGACCGACTTGGGAGGTTTTGGAGGAAAGTAGAGAGAGGGTGAAGTGGTCTGAACTACGGCTTAGCTGGCTGATTGCTGGCCCTGGGTTCTGGGCTGAGGTGCAGCAGAATTCCCCAGGCCTGAGAAACCCATAGAAGCTGAGATAGAGGGCAGCTTTGAGGATCAGACTTCGGAAAGGGCCAAAAGGACTGCCATCTAGGGCGCCAGAAATTTTTTGGAATAAGTCCCCTGTGACTGGTTGTCTGGAGGGAGTGGGAGGAGAAGAGAGCTTCTGGATGCCTCTCAAGGCCGCCTTGACCGCCTGGGAGGAAAAGAAAGAGGTATGACTGGGGTGACTAATCATGTGATGGTGCTGGATGCCCGCTAGGTAAAGTCTGATGGTGTTGTGGGACAATCGGAGCTCTTTGTGGCAGTATGCCAGGAAGGCCAGGATGAAAGAGACTCTGTCCCTGTCCCCCCTGGGGTGAAGGTGTGCGAACCGCCTGAAGGTGTTCCACCCCGTGAGATAGTTGCGGGCTGAATTGACCGAGAGGGACCTGCGGATGAGACCGTGGGCTGCGGAAATGTATTCCTCTAATCCATGATCAGGGCTTCGAACCCTGGTGGGTTGATCCCGACTCTCTGTGCTCCCGGCATGACCTGAAAAAACAAATTGAAATTTAAACGGGACAGAGCATCGGCTGCGGTATTTTTCTTTCCCTCTATGTGTCTGCAGGTGACATGAAAATTGTACTGGAGAGACAGCCAGGTGAGCTTACGGACCAGACGCATGACCTTCGGTGAACTGGACCTACCCCTGGCGAGGATGTCGACGACTGCCTGGTTGTCGGTCATGAAACACACCGGCCTATTGCTCCATGACTGCCCCCAGATGAGAGCGGCTGCGACTATGGGGTAGACCTCGAGTAGGGGCGAGGACCTGGCAGCCTCCTGGTCCGAAGAGACCTGCGTGGGCCAAGGGCCCGCAAACCATTGGTCCCCGCAGATGGCCCCGAAACCGAGAGAAGCCGCAGCATCAGAGAAAACCAAGGGGGAGGCATCGTCCCACTGAGGAACGAAGAGGGAGATGCCATTCCAGCTAGACAAGAATAGGGACCACATGGCCAGATCTGCCAACGCATCGCGTCCGAGGTAAATGAGGGCATGCTGATCAGAGGCTGTTGGGAGGAGTCTGAGCAGGCCGGCGGTGAATGATCTGCCCTGTGGCATGATCCTGGCGGCAAAGTTGAAGGACCCCAACAGAGACTGGAGTTCCAACTTTGACACCGTGCGGGTACCCACAAGCCTGGCCACCGAGTCCTTTAGCCTGCTTAGTTTGTCCAGGGGAAGGCTGGCCTCCATTTTGACTGTGTCCAGGGTGATGCCCAGAAAGGTGATTACCCTGGAGGGGCCTTCCACCTTCGCTGGGGCCACCGGAACTTTCAGGCGATCGAACAGGCTGAGGAGGCTGACCAGCCTGTCCGGGGCATGCTCAGGCTGCTCGATGAGCAAGAAGTCGTCCAGATAGTGGATGACCCTCGGGCAGTGGACGTGATTGACCAGGACCCAGTGGAGAGCTTGAGCGAACTGGTCAAAGAGCCAAGGACTGCTCTTTGACCCGAACGTCAAGCGGGTGGCAAAATAATATTTTGCCCTCCATTTGATGCCGTAGAACTTCCACAGGTGGGGCAGGATAGGCAGCAACTTGAAGGCATCGGAGATGTCCGCTTTTGACAACCAAGCTCCTGCCCCGACCTGTAAGATGAGCTCCACGGCCTCGTCCAGTGAAGAGTACTGCATGGAGAATTCGTCCGACGGGACCAAGGAATTTAGGCTGGGGATGCTGGACGCATGAGGAGCGGACAGGTCGTAGATCAATCTCTTTTTATTAGATGATTTTTTGGTCACCAAACCTATGGGGCTGACTCGGTACACCGGGAAAGGGGACTCGGCAAATGGACCGATCATGAAGCCCTTCTGTAACTCCGCCTCCAGCAGTTCATCCACCGCTCCGGGATCCGCAAGAGAAGAGAGAAGGTTGGGGCACTCATGAGTGGACTGTGGAAGGGTGACTAGCCCTGTATGGAACCCCTCCGTGAAACCCTGTTTGAGGAACAGGACAAAACTGGGGTCATGATGTTGCTGGAGGAGGGAGAGTAACAGGTCGATGTTGACCCCGCCTAGTCACGGGCGTTTGGCCGTGCGTTGGGAACAAGAGGACTGAGGGTGGGCCCTAAAACAAATGGAGCAGATGTGCAAGGCTTTGCACTTATCGAAACTGCAGAAACCCAGGTTGAAATTGTTACAGATTTGATTCTTCCCTAGGAAGGTGATGGGACGACCTAGTTTGTCCGTGGCGGGGTTGGGTTTCTGCGCTCCAGAGCTGAACAAAGGCCTGGCCGGGGATGGGTTAGGGACATGGGGGCACCAGTCAGAGGAATGGAGAACTGACTGGCAACCGGCACAAGCAGGGGATTTCAGCCCGGCGAAATGCCTGCAAAAGATCTCCATGTCCAAGACCGCCCAGTTGGTGACATGCTGGTGCTGGAGGAACGCTGCTGCCGCTTTGGCGGAGAAGGACCGGTGGTATTCATAAAAAGCGGAACCGCCATATTTGTATCCCAACTCAGTGACCTTGTACATGTATATGTCCAGTTCCTCCCTGCGGTGGGGATGAATGGAACACACGATGTCCCGGTACAGGCTGAAGGTCAGCATAAACTCAGGGATGGTTAGCTTCTTGTTTAGGCGGACGTCTTTGGACCTCAGTACCACTGACACATCACCGCAGGCGATTGTCCGGTTTTCGACCGTGTCATGTGTGGAGATCAGGATGGCGGCCAAATTGATGTCCTTCCCTGCCAGGATATCCCGCCTGATGTTTTCTGGTATGAAGAAAGCGGGGGCGATGTCGGGCGAAGCAAGGCTCGTACCTGGGGTGTTGGCGTAGGAGGTTGACGGAACAGCTTCGGGCTCAGCGGGAGGAGGAGGCGTGGCAATCGTGTTCTCGACGGCCTGGAGCCTTGAGTCGATGTGCGATATGGAAGATGCCAGGTTGTTGATGGTTGCATGGAGTTGGGTTAAGGAGAGCTGAATCGTTGACATGGAGACCAGGTCTTCAGTGGCTCCGGGTGGTTCGGACGCCCTGGGTGACTGGGGAAAGAGCAGGCGATACAATTCCGCCTTTCGCGCTGATGCCGAGTGGCGGATCCCTTTCCTTTTGAGCTCGGCGACCAGCCTGGGGACGGTCCAGTGTCTGTAGGACGCGCGGCTGGCTGCCTCGGAGACCGCTGATTCAGGAATGGACATTGAGTCCTCAATGTCCGAAACGTGGGACATGGTCTCGGGGAGAGGGCACGCCGTTTGATTCGGACCCTGTTGGGAGGATCTGAATTGAAAAGACAAACTTATGCAAGAGAACCCCCAGAAGGGGGAAAAACAGGGGAAAATAATAAAAAATAAAAAAAAATCTTACCTTGGGCCCAGCGGAACTTGGGGTGGAAAAAGGGGAACCTGGGAATGAGCAAGAAAAGAACCCGGGAAGGTCCGCAGGGAGGGTGAGACTTGCACCTCGTAACCTGGGATTGGTGAGTGAGGTGGAAATTTAACAGATACCTGCGTGGAGAGGTCTACCAACAACATTTCTGAAAATGGAACTTACGCGGATGACGATCAGGAAAAAAAAAACGAGACCTGAATGGGGAAGAAGAAAATGACAACCTGAGCGGGTCAGGAGCTACACGAGGGTGATGGAACGTGCCGGATGATCGGACTGAAGACCCATGGTGTGCCAGGAGATGGCTGCTGGAGAAGAAGAAGACGGTGCCATGGCCGAGTGGCCCTTGTGAAGCCGTGATGACAAGGTGAAAACGAGAATGGATGTGAGTGAAATATGAAACATGAAAAGCAACAAGGCCTGCGCGGGAGGAAAAGAAGAAGCGAGAGCTGGTTGACCGGTGACTGGAAGGAGTTGGGTCCCGTGAAACGAACCGAAGGCCGAGATGCCTCTGGCGATGAGGCCTCAAATGCCAAAGTGGACTCCTACCAGAGCGACGGCCAGTGAGGCGACATGGCCCGCGCATGGCGGCCATGGAGAGATACACGGGACCCGCGTGTGGGAGGTGAAGAGCCTGACCGTGATATATATACAAGGCAGGAGAGAAGGCATGACAGGATGGTGAGAGACGAGTTGAACGTGGGTGTGACAAAGACAGGTGAAGGCCCTAACGGGGAAGGCCATGGAAATGAGTGAGTGTGGGGGTGTCAGGCGACCGGCCCTGACATTCCGTGATGGGAAGGAGACGAGAACGGGGTCTGACAGGGCAGGTGGACATGAAACCTGAACGTGCCAGGTGAACAGGACATGAACAGTGACGGAAAACGACAAGAACCTGAACGTATCAGGTGACAGGACATGAAGTGAAAACTGAACGTGACAGGAGACAGGACATGGAGCGAACCTGAACGTATCAGGTGGCCAGACATGAAGAGTGACCGGACAGGAAAGGAGCCTGGATTCAAGGTGACTGGACAAGAGGAGAACCTGCGCGAGTCAGGTGACAGCACATGAAAAAAGAACCTGAACGTATCAGGAGACGGGACATGAAGACGGGCCTGAACGTATCAGGTGATGCAACGAGGAGAACCCGACATGATGGGTGACCAGACACGGAAAAGAACCTGAACGTATCAGGTGACTGAACACGAAACGAACCTGAACGTATCAGGTGACTGAACACGAAACGATCCTGAACGTATCAGGTGACTGAACACGAAACGAACCTGAACGTATCAGGTGACTGAACACGAAACGAACCTGAACGTATCAGGTGACAAGACAGGAACGAACCTGAACGTATCAGGTGATAAGACAGGAAAAACGGACCTGAACGTATCAGGTGACAGGATGTGCAGAGTGAAAAAAACGACATGACGAGAACTTACTTAGGTGACAGGACACGGAGGAGAAACATATCAGGGGACGGCCACGGATATCTTACACGCCCTGGAGCGGAGCCCGGCTGCGACCCTCACAAGGCCGGAGGGCGTCACTTAAGGGAATGCATCCGGGCTCCCAGTGGGGTGCTCCCGGGCGTCGGAATGCGCAGTTGGCCCCCCGAGAAAAAAGGTCGTGGCAGGGGTTACATGGTAGAGACGGTGCGCCCCCTGTTGAACGGCTCAGGGGCGCCCAGCCGTCCGAACATCTGTGCCGGACTGCTGACGTTTCCCCGCTGCCTCAGGAACTGCCAATCTGGGTATGCAAGGTCTGAAGCCCAGATGCACTGTGCTGCAGACCCACCATGGGCACCCAGCCCGTCCTGCCATGTGATTCCAAGACCGGATCCCCACGCCCGAGCGGGGGGAGTGCTGAAGGGGACCGGTCCTGAGAAGCGGCGCAGGAGCGGGCGGGAGATGGGCGGAGAAGAGGCGTGGCGTTCCGGCCGGGTTTGAAGTGAGGCAGCGGGGTGGTCATGCGCGATGCTGGCGGCAGTGAGCGACGGACCCCTCGGCCCGGAGGAAGCCTGGAGGCGCGCGGCAGACTGCGGCCGCGCAACACCCGACCTGTGAAGGAACCGGAGGCACGGAGCCTACTTACCAACGCCGCAGAGGAGATGGACGGAGCCGGGGGACGCGGTCGCCGCTACACGCAGGAGCTGGGAGCCGGAACCGGAAGTCGCACAGGTAAGACGTCACACTGCACGAGCCGCGATGCCGACACCTGGGAGGAGAGCGTGGGGCCGGCTAAATACCCTACGCCCCTCCCACAAATGCAGGCTGGGAATCCAGCCTGCCATACTTATCAGCGAAATTGCAGAAGGCCTCGATGGTAAGGTGTGTCTTTTGGCTGATGACACAAAGATTTGTAACAGGGTTGATGTTCCTGGAGGGATACACCAAATGGAAAAGGATTTAGGAAAACTAGAGGAATGGTCAAAAATCTGGCAACTAAAATTTAATGTTGATAAGTGCAAGATAATGCACCTGGGGCATAAAAACCCAAGAGCAGAATATAAAGTATCTGAGGAAAGGGATTTAGAGGTCATTATTTCAGAAGACTTAAAAGTAGGCAGACAATGTTATAGAGCAGCAGGAAATGCTAGCAGAATGCTTGGGTGTATAGGGAGAGGCATTACCAGTAGAAAGAGGAAGGTGCTCATGCAGCTCTACAGAGCACTAGTGAGACCTCATTTGGAGTATTGTGCGCAGTACTGGAGACCATATCTCCAGAAGGATATTGATACTTTGGAGAGAGTTCAGAGAAGAGCTACTAAACTAGTACATTGATTGCAGGATAAAACCTACCAGGAAAGTTTAAAGGACCTTAACATGTATAGCTTGGAAGAAAGACGAGACAGAGGGGATATGATAGAAACTTTTAAATACATAAAGGGAATCAACAAGGTAAAAGAGGAGAGAATATTTAAAAGAAGAAAAACTGATACATGAGGACATTGTTTTAAATGAGAGGGGCAAAGGTTTAAAAGTAATATCAGGAAGTATTACTTTACTGAGAGAGTAGTGGATGCATGGAATAGCCTTACTGCAGAAGTGGTAGCTGCAAATACAGTGAAGGAGTTTAAGCATGCATGGGATAGGCATAAGGCCATCCTTCATATAAGATAGGGCCAGAGGCTATCCATAGTATTCAGTATATTGGCAGACTAGATGGGCAAAATGGTTCTTATCTGCCAACACATTCTATGTTTCTATGTGTGGAGGTGGCAGCTTTATGAGGAAGGCACCGAGTGGCACAATGACAGAGTCTGGAGGTGGTGGCAGTAGCAGCATCAGGAGAAGGGCACCAAGTGGCACAATGACAGAGTCTGGAGTTTGTAGCAGTATGAGGAGGAAAATGAGTGGCACAATGACAGTGTGTGGAGGTGGTAGCAGTATGAGGGAGCCACCGAGTGGCACATTGACAGAGTCTGGAGGTGGCGGCAGCAGCAGTATCAGCATCAGGAGAAGGCCACCAAGTGGCACAATGACAGAGACTAGAGGTGGAGCAGCAGCAGCATCAGGAGGTGGCAGCAGCATGAGGAGGCCACAGAGTGGCCGCTTCGTCTATTCATTTATAGTATATGGGACAGAACAGAAGGTTAAAATTTCTCAACTTTATAAAGTGCTGCTTAAAAGACGATTTAATAATACACGTTCTACTGCACAAAAGGCTTGGCAAATTGATTGTCCCTGAATTTCCCTAGAAGATTTAGATAATATATTGGCAAATTTATGTTTACTTTCTTATAATTTTAATCAAGTTTTGGTTCAAATTAATTATAAATATTTAATAAATCTAAAATAAAAAATTAAGTGTTTCCTAAAACACGAGAGAATCTGCCCGTCTTCTGTTTAGACGTGGTTGCGGTGGAAAAAGCATTACAAAAACAATTTCTCTCCACCTGGAGATTAATCCTGTCAAGATTGATGCAAGTGTGGTATTGGCTGCTCATCGAGCCAGATACTTTTGTGGGAACTTGCCTGGAATGAACAGGCCTCTAGTAGCTACAGAGAATGAGAAGACAAAGCTTCAAGATAGCTTCGAACCCAGAGGAAGAGTCATGAAGTTGATCAAGATTGAAACCATAACTACCAGCCCCTGGTCTCTACGTCAGGGAAAACATCACAAGTTCCCAGTCATCATGGATGGGATGGAGGACATCCTGTGGTGAACAGAGATGTAGAGGGTCTTTGGATTTCCCTCGTACTATGCGGATGTCTCAGAAATGAACCGCTGCTCCCGGCAGCAGCTCCTGGGAAGGTCATGGAGCATCCCGGTCATCCGGCATCTATTCGCCCCGCTGAAGGATCATTTTGAAAGGGTGTAGAAGCCACACGCTGCATATTTTTCATGGAGACATCATGTAGATTTTACCGCATATAACTACAGCACTGAACGCTGAATAAAATTTGTTTTTCGACCGAAATACGTCAATAAAGATTTTACCACATATAACTGCAGTGCTGAATGCTGAATAAAATGTGCTTTTCGACAGAAATACGTTCTAAAACGTTCTATCACATATAATGGCAGCACTGAACCCTGAATAAAATGTGCTTTTCGACAGAAATACGTTCTAAAAGGTTCTATCACATATAACGGCAGCATTGAACGCTGAATAAATTTTGTTTTTAGACCAAAATACGACAATAAAGACTTTACCACATTTAACTGTAGCACTGAATGCTGAATAAAATTAGTTTTTCGACCGGAATACGTCACAATAGGTTTTACCACATATAACTGCAGTGCTGAACGCTGAATAAATATAGTTTTTCGACTGAAATACGTCAATAAAGATTTTAGCACATATAACTGCAGCGCTGAACGTTGAATCAAATTTGTTTTTCAACCGAAATACGTAACAAAAGGTTTTACCACATATAACTGCAGTGCTGAACGCTGAATACATTTTTTTTTCTACCGAAAAACGTCACTACAGGCTTTGAACGCTCCACTTCGGCTCGCCTCAAAGGGACTGCAGCACCATCAACTTGGAAAGCAGCACGTTCATCTTCAGTGCGCATACTGTTGGCAATCGCTTCAGGGATTGATTGCTTACGGAATGACTGGCTAGGAGTAGGAGCATCAGGACCAGCATATGGGAACGACAGACAGCTCCCTTCGCCTGAGCTGGTGGAGCCTTGACTGATTGAAATTGGGTGTGGCGTGGCACTGGGTGATGCAGCGGTTGCTATGACAAGCTGGACTACCACATGGGAGCCACGGTTCTCCCAGGCTACTTTATGGTGATGCTGCATATGTTGTCGCAGGGCCGTGGTTCCAACATTGGCACACTGGCCACATTTCACCTTCTGCTCACAGATGCTACATATGGCCAAGTTCAACTCCTCTGGAGACTGTACAAAAAACTGCCACACCGCAGAGTAGGTGATTTTGCCGACAACAGTACAAACTGACTAACTGCTACAGCCCCTGCTTCCGTGAACTCCTCCTTAATAAGGATACATTTTTATAAGAATACATTTTTGGGTTTCTACTGAAATACGCAACTAAAGGCTTTACCATGTATAACTGTGGCGCTGAACACAGAATAAATGTATCCTTTTATACCGAAATACATCACTAAAGGTTTTACCACATATAACTGCAAAAGTGATTTAGTTTTTGTACTGAAATAATAACTGCAGAAGTGAAATGCGTATATATTTTTCCTTTTTGTACTGAAATAGGTCATTAAACTCTTTCACCACAATTAAATGAGCCAGTGAAGTGCATATATTTTTTCCTTTTTGTACTGAAATAGGACACTGAACGCTTTCACCACATATAACTGCAGAAGTGAAATGTGTATATATTTTTTGTTTTGTACTGAAATAGGCCACTAAAGTCTTTCACCACAAATAAATGCAACAGTGAAGTGCATATATTTTTTTCCTTTTTGTACTGAAATAGGACACTGAACGCTTTCACTACATATAACTGCAGAAGTGAAATGCTTATATATTTTTCCTTTTTGTACTGAAATAGGCAACTAAACTCTTTCACCACAAATAAATGCAATAGTAAATTATGTATATATTTTTCTTTTTCTACAGATATAAACCTCTGCAAGGCTTTTCAACATAGCACTTGCACTCCAATAACATATTGCTGAAATTGCTGAAATAACAAATTGCTGAAATGCCAGAGCTGTATAATGGCTATTTGAATCCCCAAATAATGTTTCCCTGCACTTTAAAATCACTTTTTATTATGAGTTTTTTTTAGCACTGTCCCTAGTGACTTCAGACGTCTCTCCCTGCACTAAGATGTTGTGAAATGATACCTTACTATCGTTTCCCTGCAATGTGAATGTTTCCCTGCACTTATAAATCGCTTTTTTATCACAATGAAGTTTTCAGTATAACTCTCCCTAGCGCCTGCAATGTCTGTCCCTGCACTCAGAACGCTGGAAAATGTCTGAATCCAAGATGGCTGCATGTATTTATAGGGCTGTAACATCACAGGGCTGGCTGGCTGGCTGCTGATGAAGAAGGCGGGCTGGCCTATAATCCCATGCATACAGCCAGAGTTCCTTGCCCCATGTCCTAAAACATGTAGCCACCATTGTAGCTGCCATTTTAGGAAAAATAGCGATTCATTACCACGAAGCGCGAGGAAATTTGCATTAGTTGTGAATCAAATTTTTCCTGAAATTTGGATCAAATTCTACTTTGTCAGCTTCGATTTGCTCATCTCTAGTTATGTGCCTGGGCTGAGATGTTTGCACATTTCAATGTTGCTTGTCCCGGTGTCATGTTCCAGGCATAGGGTGGCAAACAGTGTCTACACAAAGCATCAGAAGGCACTTGGGCTACGAACCACAATTCTAAAAAGTTTTCATTTGACCTCACGCCACCACTCTCAAAGGCTATCATGGTGCAAACCAAGATGGCAATAGAGGCTGGAGATGAGTCAACATTTTGTATTAGGCACAATAATAGCTTAGATTGCTCTGGAGACCACATAGGCAATGAAAAGGGTTTCACAAGAGAAAGTCACACTGGTCTCACTCCCAGGATTATGGTGTGGGGTAGCAAACTGTACGGTAGCAGACCCCTGGAGTCTTCATTTCAGGTACACTAACAGCTTTGTGTTACAGTTGATCTTTGTTGATCTGGAACCAGTGGTTCGTCCATTTCTCTAAAGTGTTCAAGGAGCCATTTTTCAACAGGACGAAACCTTAGAGTGACTCTAAACTGTACCTGTTCTGACCATCTTGAGTAGGGGAGCTTGAAAGGATTTGGTTGGAAATCATGGGCTTTTGATTTTTATACCTGTTTATCACCCCCACTTAGATTAAAATAGCATAGGTGAAATTTACTTTTGTTTGTTCTCAATCATGTTTCTAAAATATAGTTAATTTTTTGGGGTAGTTTTGTCGATCAGTGATAGTTTGCAATTATTAAGTAGAACCACCCACAACTACTTAAAAGTATAGGTTACACTAAATCCGTTCCCACAAAACTATATATTCCTCTGCTCAGCTCCTCATGCTCTGCAACATGCTGCCTAGAGATTGCACAGTACATTGACGGTGACAGGTTTCCTTTGTCTGACTACATTGCAGCAAATTCTTAACTGTAAGAAATAACAGGTCTGTATGACTAACAACCACTGGGTATAAACAAGAATGATTGTATTCACTAACAGCAAGCAGACTTATCATTATATATTGTACTCACTATTTTAATCAGAAACAGAAAGGAAAAGTCTCCATAATTTCCCAATCTGACTATAAATATTAATTAGACCCTCCTAGATGTCATATGTTCTGTCTCCATTGGACAAGTGACAGCATAGTAGCATTAATCTTTCTCAGATTTTTTTTATCCATTCAGTGTACAGTATTATGTTTGCCTTAATTCCCCTTGAGGGCACTTTACACAATGTGCTTTAAAAATGAAGTAAAATGTGATTTTCAAATATTCTCCAAGCTCAAATTTACCTAAAATTTTCCTAACTCAATTGTTGTTTACAAAATACAGTATATTTTAGCTGGGAGTTATAAAACACAGTTGAATTGATCTACCTTGTAAATAGTAATGGCATGCAACATTACTGATGGTCTATCGACACGAAGATAATAAACAACCTTAAGGTACTTACGTGAGAGTCTCAGAGTAATTATAATGAGGAGAAACTTCTAAAAAGGTCTGGACTTCATCCATTACAATGGCTGGATCACTTCTCAGATGTTGCCCATCTATAATTAACAGCTGGAAAAACACCGTACTGATGTTTACTACTTGTTCTTAGTTTGTTTTATGCATTTATAGGTAATACTATATATAAAAAAATAAATCCTTTAGTCCAGCATTCTAGAGATCTTATAGGTGTCAGAGTAGCAGAAATAAAAAAAAATATAATAATAATACAATGTTATCTGTAGGGGTTACAGAAGCTCTAGGGAAGATTTATTAAGAATGGCATTATGTATGCCAGTCTTAATATGTCCTTGGCGCACACCTGTTAAAAATTGTGGCACATGTCTAACCCATGCCCCAGAATTGAAATTTACTTCAGCCAGGAGCTGTGATAGATTTCTGATGTAATGTTTGCCAGCTTTCTGGTATATATGTTAAATGAGTTGGGCAACATAGGTCCTGGACACAGCTTTTCTATTGCTGCCTACTCCTGCTCACTGTTTGGAAAAGTGGCAAGGGTATCGGAAAAAGTTAGAAAGTCACAGATTTTGTTGAAAACTGGCATTTAAGATAAAATGTGTGACTTTTTTTGCCAGAAAAATGGTGTAGAACCATAATAAATCTTCCCCTTTGACTTTCTAACACATACTTTTTTTGTATTTTTTAGTTTGTTATACTTCTTTAAGTCTATACTGAAAATTCTAAAATATACAGAGTAGGTTTATCTTTTATTTAGTTTTATACAACATATTTATGTTGACCTCATTTAAAACATTTTCCTATGCCAAATTATATTTACGTCCAAGCTCTGTTGGCATTACATAGAGTGCGATTCAATTGAATTTATAAGATACTGTCAATTTAACCTACAGAAAAGTAAAGTTACAGTAAAGTAACCTACAGATTTAGTGTATACATTCACTGGTAATTTGTGTTATAGTGCATATTGTATATTTTCATCAGGACTATATATTTGTGTGAAGGCATGGAAAACTGACTTAAGTTCTAGTGCCATTCTCTATTAAATGCAAATTGCCCCAGGTAATAATATGCAGAACTAAATTTCTGCAATCATTAGACATTTTATTGAAGCAATATAGCTGATGGAGCATGGAGGATTAGAAATATCACAACTGGGTGATTTTACTACACAGTGTGTCAATATAGAAAATAAACATGATGATTAATCACACTATATTGTCTGATGTGATAATGATGCTTTACTGCAAGGCTGTGATTTTATGAAAATGCAATAGAAACTCTTAAGAATTTAAAATTAATGCCGTTCATTTGATTTTAAGCATAGTTTCATACCTGTGGTGTGAATTCCGGCAGGCTGTTCTAGCAGATAACAGACTGCTGAAATTCACCAGATACAGCACTGCTGAATGTTGACGGAATTACCGGGCGGAGATCGGCCGCATTTTGGTAGACAATGTGGAGGACTAGACACAATAAGCTGCATGCTGCAGTTTGTGTCCTGACGATTGTCTGCTGGAACAACCCAACAGAAGTCATACTGGAGGTGTGAAACTACGTTAAATGTGAAATTAGCAATGCAACAGTACTTTGATCCGAAACCTATGTCCAAGATTAGCATTTGAAGAACGTTAAGCTCACAGATCTGTACCACTATTACATTTTGACAAGTTTTTCTTTAAAGTATAACAGAATATACATAGAGACTGGTGTTTATCAAGTATGCTCGGCTGAACACTAGTTCGGCTAAAGCATCTCGATGCTCGGCACATGGCGGTATTTGGCCAAATACCGCATGTGCTTGAGCGCAATGCTCGAGTCTTCACCCCCTACAATTCTTGCCTGCTACGCAGCCAATAAAAGTGCAGGTAAGTACTGCCCTCACTATAATGCCACATCAGCTGGCCGCGTCATCGGGGGCTATATAGCACCTGATGATACGCGTTTGGCTTAGTCTTAGTCAGGGAGAGCTGTGCTGAGGAAGGGACAGTGTAGTGAGTGATATAGGAATATTTTTACTAAAAAAAACTTTTCAGAGACCCAAAAGTCCTTTTAAGGACTATTGTTGTGTGTGGCAGCAGCAATAACTATTTTTAGTGCATCCTGCGCTAAATAGCGTGCAATAATTAGGCCGCTGCAGACAGCGACATTAGCTGTGCCACATCTCAAGTGTAAAGTGTGTACATCCAAAAAATATCTGTCACATCCAGTGTCCTTTTCCCGTAGACAGTGACATTAGCTGCGCCACATCTCCTGTGTAAAGTGTACGCATCCAAAAAGTATCTGTGACATACAGTGTATTTTTCAATAGATGATGTCCGCTTCTGACAATGACATTACCAAGCCACATCTGCAGTGTAACATGTGCGCTGAAAAAATGTATCTGTGACATCCAGTGTCCTTCTCCCGTAGACGGTGTCCGCTGCGGATAGTGACATTAGCTGCGCCACATATGCTGTGTAAAGTGTGCGCATCCCAAAAATATCTGTGACATACAGTGTACTTTTTTAAAAGATGGGGTCCGCTTCTGACAGTGACATTACCAGTGCCACATCTGCAGTGTAACGTGTGCGCTCAAATTTTTTATCTGTGACATACAGTGTACTTTTTCCATAGACGGTAAATGCTGAGGACAGTGACATTAGCTGTGCCACATCTTCAGTGTAAAGTGTGCGCATCCAAAAGATATCTGTGACATCCAGTGTCCTTTTTCAATATACGGTGTCCGCGCCGGACAGTGACATTAGCTGTGCCACATCTCCAGTGTAAAGTGTGAGCATCACAAAAATATCTGTGACATCCAGTGTCCTTTTTTTATAGACGGTGTCCGCTTCTGACAGTGACATTACCAGTGCCACATCTGCAGTGTAACGTGAGCGCTGAAAAAATGTATCTGTGACATACAGTGTACTTTTTCCATAGACTATATCTGCTGCGGACAGCGACATTACCAGCGCCACATCTGCAGTGTAACAAGTGCGCTGAAAAAATGTATTTGTGACATCCAGTGTACATTTTTCGTAGACGCTGCGGACAGTGACTTTACCGGTGGTACCTCTCCTGTATAACGTTTCCTCATCCCAAATACCTGTGACATTCCCTGTAATTTTTTATTAGCCGCTGGTGACAGTATTGACACTATTTGCGGGATACATCCCAAATACCTTTTTAAATTTGTTTGCGCGTACACTTCCAAATCCTACGCTACTGTAGGTGTGACAGACTTTCAAGCATATATAACATTCAATATGAAGAAGGTGAGCCGTAAGGAACAGGGCAGTGGCCGTGATGCTGATGGTGCACTTAGAGGCCGTGGCCCTTGGCACGGTGAAACTGTGCCTGCTGCCAGAGCACAAGAAAAACAATCATCCACAAAACCTAGCTTCATGTCCCAGTTTGCAGGGCGTCGCAGGACACCACTTTTGAAGTCAGAACAGTGTGACCAGGTGGTCGGTTGGATTGCAGCAGATAATGCTTCCAGTTGGCTAAGCACCACCCTGTCTTCCACCAAGTCTAGTCTCAGTAGTCAGGAGTCTGCTCAACACAATCCTCACCCTGATCCTCCTTCCTCCCTCCATAGAGAGTCTGGGCAAACAAGTAATCCCACACTTGGATATTTCGAGGTGCTCTTTTCATCGCCTTTCCCTGATTTGGCCCTCTCGCGAAGCATGCTTGAAGAGGGACAGATCTTGTGCCCTGATTCCCAAACTCTTGAGCATCCACAGTCACAAGAAGATGACGGTTGGGAAAGGCAATTACTGTTTAATAGGGTGGATGATGATGAGACACAGTTGCCTTTAAGTCAACGGCAATTACTGTCTCAAGAGGTTGATGAAGATAAAGATACATAGTTGTCAATCACTGAGGTTGCGGTTAGGTCAACAAGTCATGAGGATAAGCAGAGTGAGGAAGTGGAAGAGAAGCCGGTGGGCGATGAAGTCACTGACCCAACCTAGGAAGATGGAAAGCCAAGCAAGGACAGCAGTACAGAGGGGGAGGGATCTGCTGCACTGCAACAGGCTGGAAGAGGCAGTGGGGTGTCAAAAGGGAGAAGGCGGGCCACACCAAACAGGCCCGCAACTTTTTCACGGAGCACCCCCTTGCGGAAATCTACCTTGCCAAGGGGTAGGTGTTCCGCAGTATGGCGCTTTTTTGAGGAAAGTGCGGACGACAAAAGAATAGTAGTCTGCAACCTGTGCCGTACCAAAATGATCCGGGGCATGAACACTAGCAACCTCACCACCACCAGCACGATCCGCCACATGGCATCCCAGCACTGTAATAAGTGGGACAAATGCACAAATCCACAATCTGTGTCTGTGGGTCACACCACTGCCTCCTCTTCCCCTGTGCTACGTGCTGGCCAATCTCCTGTCGAAGGCACAGGCCTGAATGCCTTCCGCCCTGCACCTGGAACTTCGCAAGCATTATCAGCGACCACATACATTTCCGTGTTCCAGCGCAGCAGACAAATGTCCCTACCCCAGGCATTTAAATGGAAGCGCAAATACCCAGCCACCCACCCACAGGCCATAGCACTAAATGCGTAACTTTACAAATTACTGGCCCTGGAAAGGTTGCCATTTAGGCTTGTGGACACTGAGGCCGTGCCCCCCTTACACCAACATGTGTCCCGTAACATCACACGTGCCCTGACCAACGCAGTTGCTGGGACGGTCCACCTAATCACAGACACATGGACAAGGGCTTTTGTCCAGGAGCGCTACATTTCCGTGATGTCGCACTGGGTGAACGTTGTGGAGGCCGAAAGCGAGTCGTACCCTGGGATAGCACCGGTTCTACCGACACCAAGGATTGTGGGCCCTACATCGATCAGGGTTTACGCCAGCACCTACGTTAGTGGCTCCAACCCGATCTTCTCCTCCTCCACTTCACCTCTGAATTATCCGCGTGCAGCACCAGTCAGTCACCAGTCGGTAGCTGAAGCTGATATGCTTAGGAGACAAACAGCACACCGCCGCAGAGCTGTGGCAGGGGCTAAGAGACCAGTCTGAGATGTGGCTCTCGCCACTCAACCTAGAACCAGGCATGGTTGTGTCTGATAATGGCCGTAATTTTGTGGCGGCTTTGGAGCTCGGAAAGCTCATGCCATGCCTAGCCCATATCTTAAACTTAGTGGTTCAGCGGTTTCTCAAAACCTACCCCAATTTGCCTGAGCTACTGGTGAAGGTGCGCCGCATATGTGCACTTTTCTGCAAGTCATCGCCAGCTTCAGCCGGTGTGTCAATGCTGCAGCAGCGCTGAAAAATTGCCAGCTCTCCGGTTGTTGTGCGACGTGAGCACTCGCTGGAACTCCACGTTCCACATTTTGGCCAGGCTTTGTGAGCAGCAGAGGGCAGTAGTGGAATACTAGCTGCAACATGGTCGTTGCCTTTCTAGTCAACTTCCGCTTTCACAAGCGAGAAGTGGGCATGGATGTCTAACCTCTGTGAGGTTTTAAGAAACTTTGAGGAATCAACAGAGATGGTGAGTGGCGATAAAGCAATTATCAGCGTAACCATCCCACGTCCCAGCTCACAATTAAGGACAACGCTTTGCATGTGGAAGAGGGGGAAAACATTACATAGAGTGATAACCCTTAGTTCATCTTCTCAGCGCGAATTGGATGATGAAGAGGAGGAGGAGGAGCAGGAGATGGTTGCCTCCGCTACATAGGGTAGTACCTATGGAAGTTTAATTCCATCTGTTCTACGTGGGTGGGCAGAAGAGGAGGAAGAGGATGAGGAGATTGAGAGTGATTCTCCTGATAACGACAGCGAAGTCTCGTCTGTTGGTATTCTGGCACACATGGCTGACTTCATGTCAGGCTGCCTTTCCAGCGATTCACACGTTATATGCATTTTAGACAACAAGGATCACTGGTTGTTCACCCTTCTTGACCCCCGCTACAAAGAGAACTTCTTATCTCTCATTCCTGTGGTGGAGAGGACGAGCAAAATGGTGCAATACCAGAAGGTCCTTGTTAAAAACTTGCTCCAAAATTTTCCATCTGACAATGCTGGCGACAGAGTCCATAGTTACTTGGGAAACCGAAGAGGGGAGACAATGGGAACACCCAGCAGTTCCAACAGATGCAGGGAACCACTCTCCAAAGCCTGGGACTAGAGTTGAGCGAACACCTGGATGTTCGGGTTTGAGAAGTTCGGCCGAACTTACCGGAAATGTTCGGGTTCAGGATCCGAACCCGACCCGAACTTTGTCCCGAACCCCATTGAAGTCAATGGGGACCCGAACTTTTCGGCACTAAAAAGGCTGTAAAACAGCCCAGGAAAGAGCTAGAAGGCTGCAAAAGGCAGCAACATGTAGGTAATTCCCCTGCAAACAAATGTGGATAGGGAAATGAAATGAATGAAAATAAAAATAAAATAAATAAAAATTAACCGCTTACCGCACACCTAACGCCGAAAGGCGTCATCTCTGCGGCGCTCCCAGGCTACGCTAACGCCGATTGGCGTCATCTCGCGTGAGCCGAGATTTCCTGTGAACGCGCGCACACAGGAGCGCGCGTTCACAGGAACGCATAGTTCACAAGTTCATCTGCAGCCTGCCGGCCGCGATCATTGGCTGGCAGGCTGTAGATTTTTGAATCGTCCAATGAAATGGTTATGTCAGACGCTATTTTGAAAATAGCGTCTGATATAACTGCTGCCTCGTCCTCTGGTGGTCCCTTTCGCTTGGATCGACCACCAGAGGACACAGGCAGCTCAGTAAGTAGCACCAAACACCACACTACACATTACATATTACCCTGTCATTTATTTAACCCCTTATTTAGCACCTGATCACCCATATTAGACTCCCTGATCACCCTGATCACCCCCTTGTCCACCCCCCTGTCATTGATCACCCCCCCTGTAAGGGTCCCTCACCCCTGCCAGGTAGTTAGCTACTTGCTAGGTAGTTTAGCGCCCACCGCACCGCACCGCAGTCACCGATTAGTCACTGATTAGCGTCATCGCTGTCGCTAATCAGCACTAGTACTATATAGTATCTGTAAGTGATCAATACTGATCGCAATCAGATCTATATAAGTACATTAGGGTCACCTTAGGTTCTACAAAAAACGCAGTGTTCGCCCGATCAGGCCTGATCTTGTGCGCACACTTGCGTTCAGTCCGCCCCACCGCAGTGACAGAATTTTTTTTTTCTGATCACTGCAAAAAACGTAAAATCGCTGCGCCGCTATAAAAGATCACTTTTGAGCTTTTTGGATCTTTATTAGCGATCGCAGCTTTACTTCGCAAGCACTCCTTTTTACTAAGCAGGTTTGCTCTTTTTCCTGGGTAGTCTCAGAGGAATACCCCCTAAATTTAGTGAACCCAAAATGTCAAACAAGGGGTATTCCGCTGAAGAGGCCTACAGGATTCTGACCGTGATGGATGAAAGCGATAGGGACGCCTTATCCGCTGAATCCAGTGGTTCAGAATATGAACCTGTGGACAGCAGTGGCACTCTAACGGCTAGTGAGGATGACGAGGTAGAGGTCCCTGCTACGGCCAGACGTACCCGATCCCATGTAAGAGTTCTGCCTACCCTGCATGATGATCCTCATTTGCAGCAGAGTGGTGCTAGCGCTGATCTTGTTTATGGTGCGGCATACACCAGCAGCGCAGCACAGCCTGGACCTTCTACCAGCACTGCCGTATTCCCTGGTGAAGTGGCGAGCACCAGAAGGGCAGTTCCAGCTGGTACGGTGGCACGTGCAATAACTCCCCCGTCGCAGCCACCGCGTTCACAGGCCCGTAGAACCCTTAGTCTCCCAGAGGTGCTGGCAAATCCTAATTGGCAATCCCCTGATTCCGCCGCACCCGTATTGCCCCCTTTCACCGCCCAGTCTGGAGTTCGCGTGGAGACGGCTCATTTAGGATCGGCCCTTCAGTTTTTTGAGCTGTTCTTCACCGCGGATCTCTATGACCTAGTTGTGGCAGAAACCAACCGCTACGCCACACAGTTTATTACCGCCAATCCGGAAAGCTTCTATGCCCAGCCTTTCCGGTGGAAACCAGTCACTGTTTCCGAGTTTAAAATTTTTTTGGGCCTTATCCTCAGCATGGGTCTAACTAAAAAAAATGTATTGCGGTCATATTGGTCTAAAGACCCAATACATTACATGCCCATGTTCTCTGTTGCAATGTCTAGGGCACGTTTTGAGGCTATCATGTGCTTTATGCATTTTACGGACAATAGCACCTGTCATCCAAGAGGCCACCCTGCTTATGACCGGCTCCATAAAATTCGGCCCCTCATAGACCATTTGTCATCCAGATTTGCAGATGCGTATACCCCTAATCAAAACATCTGCATAGACGAGTCCCTAGTACATTTTACCGGGCGCCTTGGCATAAAACAGTACATCCCCAGCAAGCGCGCCCGGTATGGGGTCAAACTGTATAAGCTCTGTGAAAGGGCCACAGGCTATACATATCGTTTTAGGGTCTATGAGGGAAAAGACTCAAAACTGGAGCCGGTCGGATGTCCTGACTACCTGGGGAGCAGTGGCAAGATTGTCTGGGACTTGGTGTCACCCTTATTCCACAAGGGGTACCACTTATACGTGGACAATTTTTACTCAAGCGTGGCCCTCTTTCGGCACTTACATATAGTCGGAATTCAATGCTGTGGTACCGCGCGACCTAGTCGCCGGGGCTTCCCCCAACGGCTCGTTAGTACCCGACTTGCACGGGGGGAGAGGGCTGCCTTGTGTGACCAAGAACTGCTCGCGGTGAAGTGGAGGGACAAGAGGGACGTTTACCTTCTGTCCACCATTCACGCAGACACGACTGTCCAAATTGAACGGGCAACTGGAGTCATTGTGAAACCCCTCTCTGTCCACGACTATAACCTTCAGATGGGAGGGGTGGACTTCAATGACCAGATGTTGGCTCCCTATTTAGTGTCCCGACGCACCAGACGCTGGTATAAGAAGGTGTCTGTTTATTTGATCCAATTGGCGATGTACAATAGTTTTGTTCTCTACAGTAAGGCTGGGAGAACAGGATCCTTCCTAAAATTCCAGGAAGAGATCATTTCGGAAATCCTGTATCCAGGAGGGTCCGTGCCCCAAGGCCCTGATGTAGTGAGCCGGCTACATGGCAGACACTTCCCGTCTGTCTATCCTGGTACCCCAACTCAACGTTCCACAAGAAAAAGATGTCGTGTCTGTAGCAGGGGTGGAATAAGGCGTGACACCACCTTTTTTTGTCCTGACTGTCCTGACCAGCCTGCCCTATGCATAGGGGAGTGTTTTCGCAAGTTCCACACTCAGGTACACTATTAGCATAGGGATTGCGTACACAGGACAGGCACACAGGGGTCTTAGGGCCCTTTCACACAGAGCTGCCACAAACCTCTCCTTTCACCTGGGACAAAGTGCATAATGTACTTCGCCGCATCTCTGGGCGATTTGCGCTTTGCACATTGTCCCATGGGGAAGGAGAGGTTTGTTCAATAAAGGTAAAAAAAAAAAAACAAAAAAAAAATCACCGGTAAGCAAAAAAGTTATTGTTCTGTTTCAAAAGTTTATAAAAGTTAATGTTAATAAATTTATTGCGTTGCGGCCTGGTTTTTTTTTTTTTTTTTTTTTTTTTTTACCTTCTAGGTGGACCAAGCGATCAAGCAGCTGCAGCACTGATGTGCATTCTGACAGAAGCATTGCGCTGCTGTCAGATTACACAAAAGTCGGTGTATGCGGCGCTGCAAGACGGGATTTTCTCCTCTGCAGTGACAGATACGTTTGCCGAGGCATACGAGCTGAGGAGGAGGCGGCGTTCCTATGCTTTGGCAAACACTTTGTATATATATAAAAAAAATATAAAAAATCCCGGCAATGATTTATTCATCCACATCGATTGATGTGAATGGAGAAATCGGGTTTGCCAGGGCATACGAGCTAAGTGGGTATGGATGTTGGGCGGAGCTCCTATGTCCTGGCAGACGCCTTTCCCCTCCTTTTTTTTTTTTGGGCAGAGATTTTTTCATCCACATTGATCGATGCGAATGAAGAAATCTGTGCCGTTCATTTTTTTCTTTCAGCCCAGAGGCTGAACGGGAAAAAAAAATCTCATTACCTGTATGCTCAATACAAGGAGAATAGCAGAAAATCCTAATGCTGGCCATACATGTAATGATTGCGGAGACCCTCAAATGCCAGGGCAGTACAAACACCCCACAACTGACCCCATTTTGGAAAGAAGACACCCCCAGGTATTCCATGAGGGGCATATTGAGTCCATGAAAGTTTTAAATTTTTGACCCAAGTTAGCGGAAATTGAGACTTTGTGAGAAAAAAAAAAAAAAAAATCAATTTCCGCTAACTTATGCCAAAAATGTTTTTTTCTATGAACTCGCCATGCCCCTCATTGAATACCTTGGGGTGTCTTCTTTCCAAAATGGGGTCACATGTGGGGTATTTATACTGCCCTGGCTTTTTAGGGGCCCTAAAGCGTGAGAAGAAGTCTGGGACCGAAATGTCTAAAAATGCCCTCCTAAAAGGAATTTGGGCACCTTTGCGCATCTAGGCTGCAAAAAAGTGTCACACATGTGGTATCGCCGTACTCAGGAGAAGTTGGGCAATGTGTTTTGGGGTGTCATTTTACATATACCCATGCTGGGTGGGATAAATATCTTGGTCAAATGCCAACTTTGTATAAAAAAATGGGAAATGTTGTCTTTTGCCAAGATATTTCTCTCACCCAGCATGGGTATATGTAAAATGACACCCCAAAACACATTCCCCAACTTCTCCTGAGTACGGCGATACCAGATGTGTGACACTTTTTTGCAGCCAAGGTGGGCAAAAGGGCACATATTCCAAATTGCACCTTTCGGATTTCACCAGCCATTTTTTACACATTTTGATTGCAAGGTACTTCTCACGCATATGGTCCCCTAAATTGCCAGGGCAGTATAACTACGCCACAAGTGACCCCATTTTGGAAAGAAGACACCCCAAGGTATTCCGTGAGGGGCACGGCGAGTTCCTAGAATTTTTTATTTTTTGTCACAAGTTAGCGGAAAATGATGATTTTTTTATTTTTATTTTTTTCCTTACAAAGTCTCATATTCCACTAACTTGCGACAAAAAATAAAAAATTCTAGGAACTCGCCGTGCCCCTCACGGAATACCTTGGGGTGTCTTCTTTCCAAAATGGGGTCACTTGTGGGGTAGTTATACTGCCCTGGCAATTTAGGGGCCCATATGTGTGAGAAGTACTTTGCAATCAAAATGTGTAAAAAATGACCGGTGAAATCCGAAAGGTGCACTTTGGAATGTGGGCCCCTTTGCCCACCTTGGCAGCAAAAAAGTGTCACACATGTGGTATCGCCGTACTCAGGAGAAGTTGGGGAATGTGTTTTGGGGTGTCATTTTACATATACCCATGCTGGGTGAGAGAAATATCTTGGCAAAAGACAACATTTCCCATTTTTTTATACAAAGTTGGCATTTGACCAAGATATTTTTCTCACCCAGCATGGGTATATGTAAAATGACACCCCAAAACACATTCCCCAACTTCTCCTGAGTACGGCGATACCAGATGTGTGACACTTTTTTGCAGCCAAGGTGGGCAAAAGGGCACATATTCCAAATTGCACCTTTCGGATTTCACCAGCCATTTTTTACACATTTTGATTGCAAGGTACTTCTCATACATTTGGGCCCCTAAATTGCCAGGGCAGTATAACTACCCCACAAGTGACCCCATTTTGGAAAGAAGACATCCCAAGGTATTCCGTGAGGGGCACTGCGAGTTCCTAGAATTTTTTATTTTTTGTCACAAGTTAGCGGAAAATGATGATTTTTTTTATTTTTATTTTTTTCCTTACAAAGTCTCATATTCCACTAACTTGCGACAAAAAATAAAAAATTCGAGGAACTCGCCATGCCCCTCATGGAATACCTTGGGGTGTCTTCTTTCCAAAATGGGGTCACTTGTGGGGTAGTTATACTGCCCTGGCAATTTAGGGGCCCAAATGCGTGAGAAGTACCTTGCAATCAAAATCTGTAAAAAATGGCTGGTGAAATCCGAAAGGTGCAATTTGGAATATGTGCCCTTTTGCCCACCTTGGCTGCAAAAAAGTGTCACACATCTGGTATCGCCGTACTCAGGAGAAGTTGGGGAATGTGTTTTGGGGTGTCATTTTACATATACCCATGCTGGGTGAGAAAAATATCTTGGTCAAATGCCAACTTTGTATAAAAAAATGGGAAATGTTGTCTTTTGCCAAGATATTTCTCTCACCCAGCATGGGTATATGTAAAATGACACCCCAAAACACATTCCCCAACTTCTCCTGAGTACGGCGATACCAGATGTGTGACACTTTTTTGCAGCCAAGGTGGGCAAAAGGGCACATATTCCAAATTGCACCTTTCGGATTTCACCAGCCATTTTTTACAGATTTTGATTGCAAGGTACTTCTCACGCATTTGGGCCCCTAAATTGCCAGGGCAGTATAACTACCCCACAAGTGACCCCATTTTGGAAAGAAGACACCCCAAGGTATTCCATGAGGGGCATGGCGAGTTCCTAGAATTTTTTATTTTTTGTCGCAAGTTAGTGGAATATGAGACCTTGTAAGAAAAAAATAAAATAAAAAATAAATCATCATTTTCCGCTAACTTGTGACAAAAAATAAAAAGTTCTATGAACTCACTATGCCCATCAGCGAATACCTTAGGGTGTCTACTTTCCGAAATGGGGTCATTTGTGGGGGTTTTCTACTGTTTGGGCATTGTAGAACCTCAGGAAACATGACAGGTGCTCAGAAAGTCAGAGCTGCTTCAAAAAGCGGAAATTCACATTTTTGTACCATAGTTTGTAAACGCTATAACTTTTACCCAAACCATTTTTTTTTTACCCAAACATTTTTTTTTTATCAAAGACATGTAGAACAATAAATTTAGCGAAAAATTTATATATGGATGTGGTTTTTTTTTGCAAAATTTTACAACTGAAAGTGAAAAATGTCATTTTTTTGCAAAAAAAATCGTTAAATTTCAATTAATAACAAAAAAAGTAAAAATGTCAGCAGCAATGAAATACCACCAAATGAAAGCTCTATTAGTGAGAAGAAAAGGAGGTAAAATTCATTTGGGTGGTAAGTTGCATGACCGAGCGATAAACTGCTAAAGTTGTGGAGTGCCGATTTGTAAAAAAGGGCCTGGTCACTAGGGGGGTATAAACCTGTGGTCCTTAAGTGGTTAACCAATATCAATTGGAGAGAGGTCCCATAGCAGAGAATCTGGCTTAGCGTCACCCACCACTGTAACAGTCCATTGTCAGATATTTAGGCCCCGGCACCCAGGCAGAGGAGAGAGGTCCCGTAACAGAGAATCTGGCTTCATGTCAGCAGAGAATCAGTCTGCATGTCATAGCAGAGAATCAGGCTTCACGTCAGCCACTACTGTAACAGTCCATTGTCAGATATTTAGGCCCAGGTACCCAGGCAGAGGAGAGAGGTCCTGTAACAGAGAATCTGGCTTCATGTCAGCAGAGAATCAGTCTGCATGTCATATCAGAGAATCACATAGGAAATCCACGGCACACCATTATGATTTCAATAATCAATGATTTTTATAATTCATACTAGTTTATACATCAGCTTTTTGTCCCATCCAGAGTAATGATGCAAGCATCATAATCAATAAAGCAGTACACCCAACATTTCGGTCGTGTCGACCTTTCTCAAGGGATCTGTGAAGAACATACAACAAACAAAAATAAATATTGACGGACGGAACAAAGATGTATCACTAGAGGCTATAATTAAACTAAAATAAATAATAAAGAGAACAGATGATTTCGACATATAGTACAAATTCTTTGCAAAAACTGAGCAAACGTGCAGCAACTGCTCAGTGGTCCAGGACGGAAAAGGGAGAACATGAGTGGAGCAAGAAATATGATAGGGGAACCGTGGAGCAACCAACCTATATAATACGTATAGTGGTATAATATACAGTACATCAATGTCTCATTACGTATCTACATATACTATTAAACTCGGTAGGGCTATATCACAAGCATTAACTATTAGTACCAACTATAGGAGATATGTATGAGGAATCAGGGACATCTGAAGGTAGGGGGGCATGAAATAATTAAGAGAGGAGTTAGATAAGGGAAAAACATTGGATCATAATAAGAGCGATGAGAAGGATACAAGGTATAAGTTGTAAGTTATGAAAAAGTCTAGGTACTGGTCTCAACTGGTGTCAAAGAGCGCATCCTGAGGATCTTACCTGTGACTGCCGATATGTGGAGTGTACTCTGGAGGTATGCGTCTATTCTCATAGGCAGCCCTTATATACACACTTGTAAAGTGTAATGTCCCCCGTGTGGTGGCACCGGCGTCTGACGTCGATGCATGGAGTGCGCACGCGCAATCGCATATTCAAGAATCTCAGGAAGCGAAGTCTCTGACGGCATGCGTCAGTGTTGTAGGAGCGGGCGCATGCGCATTACGTAATCTGAAGACTAGGAAGGGCAAAAGCTATGCCCTTATGTTGAATCGCAGCCACTTAAATTTATGCCACAATGATGGGTGCTGAATATTATAAAGATAATCTGCTAGGTTGCTAGAGACCAGTGAGGTGTATCCTAGTAATTTGTATGGAATTAAGTAGACAGAAGTGATCTTATGTTATAATTGTATAAGCAGGGGTGAGATAGAAGGGTAAAAGTGGGAAAAGGAAAAAGAAGAAAAGCTAAGAAAGGAAAAGCACAAAAAAGAAAAGAAAAAAAGGGAAAAGAGGAAAAAAAAGGGGAAAAAAGGGAAGAAAGGAAGAAAAAAGGAAAAAGAAAAAGAGAAAAAGAAGAAAGAAAGAAAAGGGAGAAGTGGAAAAGAAAGGGGAGGAAACAAAGAAAAAGAAAAGGAGGGTGAGAATTATACTCTCCCCGTCCAAACCCCTTCCCCCCCATCTCCCCCCCTCCCTTCCCCTCCCTATCCCCACTTCCCTGTTTCCCCCGTTCTCCCCCTCCGCCGGCCAACCCCCCCCCTTTTTTTCTTCCCCCTTTCTTTCTCCTTTGCCTTCCCTTTTTTTCCTTCCTTTTTTCCTTCTTTTTCTTCTTTTTCCTTTTTTTCCCTCCTTTTCTTTTTCTTTGTTTCCTCCCCTTTCTTTTCCACTTCTCCCTTTTCTTTCTTCTTTTTCTCTTTTTCTTTTTCCTTTTTTTCTTCCTTTCTTCCCTTTTTTCCCCTTTTTTTCCCTCTTTTCCCTTTTTTTCTTTTTCCTTTTCTTTTCTTTTCTTTTTTGTGCTTCTCCTTTCTTAGCTTTTCTTCTTTTTCCTTTTCCCACTTTTACCCTTCTATCTCACCCCTGCTTATACAATTATAACATAAGATCACTTCTGTCTACTTAATTCCATACAAATTACTAGGATACACCTCACTGGTCTCTAGCAACCTAGCAGATTATCTTTATAATATTCAGCACCCATCATTGTGGCATAAATTTAAGTGGCTGCGATTCAACATAAGGGCATAGCTTTTGCCCTTCCTAGTCTTCAGATTACGTAATGCGCATGCGCCCGCTCCTATAACACTGACGCATGTCGTCAGAGACTTCGCTTCCTGAGATTCTTGAATATGCGATTGCGCGTGCGCACTCCATGCATCGACGTCAGACGCCGGCGCCACCACACGGGGGACATTACACTTTACAAGTGTGTATATAAGGGCTGCCTATGAGAATAGACGCATACCTCCAGAGTACACTCCACATATCGGCAGTCACAGGTAAGATCCTCAGGATGCGCTCTTTGACACCAGTTGAGACCAGTACCTAGACTTTTTCATAACTTACAACTTATACCTTGTATCCTTCTCATCGCTCTTATTATGATCCAATGTTTTTCCCTTATCTAACTCCTCTCTTAATTATTTCATGCCCCCCTACCTTCAGATGTCCCTGATTCCTCATACATATCTCCTATAGTTGGTACTAATAGTTAATGCTTGTGATATAGCCCTACCGAGTTTAATAGTATATGTAGATACGTAATGAGACATTGATGTACTGTATATTATACCACTATACGTATTATATAGGTTGGTTGCTCCACGGTTCCCCTATCATATTTCTTGCTCCACTCATGTTCTCCCTTTTCCGTCCTGGACCACTGAGCAGTTGCTGCACGTTTGCTCAGTTTTTGCAAAGAATTTGTACTATATGTCGAAATCATCTGTTCTCTTTATTATTTATTTTAGTTTAATTATAGCCTCTAGTGATACATCTTTGTTCCGTCCGTCAATATTTATTTTAGTTTGTTGTATGTTCTTCACAGATCCCTTGAGAAAGGTCGACACGACCGAAACGTTGGGTGTACTGCTTTATTGATTATGATGCTTGCATGATTACTCTGGATGGGACAAAAAGCTGATGTATAAACTAGTATGAATTATAAAAATCATTGATTATTGAAATCATAATGGTGTGCCGTGGATTTCCTATGTGAATCAATTGACTTTGTCCTTCACGAGCACCCAACATCTAGGGTGTGCAGATCTCATACCTTCTTCTGTATAGCAGAGAATCAGGCTTCACGTCAGCCACCACTGTAACAGTCCATTGTCATATATTTAGGCCCAGGCACCCAGGCAGAGGAGAGAGGTCCCGTAACAGAGAATCTGGCTTCATGTCAGCAGAGAATCAGTCTGCATGTCATAGCAGAGAATCAGGCTTCACGTCACCCACCACTGTAACAGTCCATTGTCATATATTTAGGCCCAGGCACCCAGGCAGAGGAGAGAGGTCCCGTGACAGAGAATCTGGCTACATGTCAGCAGAGAATCAGTCTGCATGTCATAGCAGAGAATCAGGCTTCACGTCACCCAACATTGGAACAGTCCATTGTCATATATTTAGGCCCCGGCACCCAGACAGAGGAGAGGTTCATTCAACTTTGGGTTGCCTCGCAATACAATGGAAAAATGAAAATAAAAATAGGATTGAATGAGGAAGTGCCCTGGAGTACAATAATATATGGTTAAGGGGAGGTAGTTAATGTCTAATCTGCACAAGGGATGGACAGGTCCTGTGGGATCCATGCCTGGTTAATTTTTATGAACGTCAGCTTGTCCACATTGGCTGTAGACAGGCGGCTGCGTTTGTCTGTAATGACGCCCCCTGCCGTGCTGAATACACGTTCAGACAAAACGCTGGCCGCCGGGCAGGCCAGCACCTCCAAGGCATAAAAGGCTAGCTCTGGCCACGTGGACAATTTAGAGACCCAGAAGTTGAATGGGGCCGAACCATCAGTCAGTACGTGGAGGGCTGTGCACACGTACTGTTCCACCATGTTAGTGAAATGTTGCCTCCTGCTAACACGTTGCGTATCAGGTGGTGGTGCAGTTAGCTGTGGCGTGTTGACAAAACTTTTCCACATCTCTGCCATGCTAACCCTGCCCTCAGAGGAGCTGGCCATGACACAGCTGCCTTGGCGACCTCTTGCTCCTCCTCTGCCTTGGCCTTGGGCTTCCACTTGTTCCCCTGTGACATTTGGGAATGCTCTCAGTAGCGCATCTACCAACGTGCGCTTGTACTCGCGCATCTTCCTATCACGCTCCAGTGCAGGAAGTAAGGTGGGCACATTGTCTTTGTACCGTGGATCCAGTAGGGTGGCAACCCAGTAGTCCGCACACGTTAAAATGTGGGCAACTCTGCTGTCGTTGCGCAGGCACTGCAGCATGTAGTCGCTCATGTGTGCCAGGCTGCCCAGGGGTAAGGACAAGCTGTCCTCTGTGGGAGGCGTATCGTCATCATCCTGCGTTTCCCCCCAGCCACGCACCAGTGATGGGCCCGAGCTGCATTGGGTGCCACCCCGCTGTGACCATGCTTCATCCTCATCCTCCTCCACCTCCTCCTCATCCTCGTCCTCCTCGTCCTCCAGTAGTGGGCCCTGGCTGGCCACATTTGTACCTGGCCTCTGCTGTTGCAAAAAACCTCCCTCTGAGTCACTTCGAAGAGACTGGCCTGAAAGTGCTAAAAATGATCCCTCTTCCTCCTCCTCCTCCTGGGCCACCTCCTCTTCCATCATCGCCCTAAGTGTTTTCTCAAGGAGACATAGAAGTGGTATTGTAACGCTGATAACGGCATCATCGCCACTGGCCATGTTGGTGGAGTACTCGAAACAGCGCAACAGGGCACACAGGTTTCGCATTGAGGCCCAGTCATTGGTGCTGAAGTGGTGCTGTTCTGCAGTGCGACTGACTCGTGCGTGCTGCAGCTGAAACTTCACTATGGCCTGCTGCTGCACGCACAGTCTGTCCAGCATGTGCAAGGTGGAGTTCCAGCTGGTGGGCACGTCGCATATGAGGCGGTGAGCGGGAAGGCCGAAGTTACGCTGTAGCGCAGACAGGCGAGCAGCGGCAGGATGTGAATGCCGGAAGCGCGAACAGACGGCCCGCACTTTATGCAGCAGCTCTGACATGTCGGAGTAGTTGTGAATGAACTTCTGCACCACCGAATTCAGCACATGCGCCAAGCAAGGGATGTGCGTCAAACCGGCTAGTCCCAGAGCTGCAACGAGATTTCGCCCATTATCGCACACCACCAGGCTGGGCTTGAGGCTCACCGGCAGCAACCACTCGTCGGTCTGTTGTTCTATACCCCGCCACAACTCCTGTGCGGTGTGGGGCCTGTCCCCCAAATATATGAGTTTCAGAATGGCCTGCTGACGTTTACCCCGGGCTGTGCTGAAGTTGGTGGTGAAGGTGTGTGGCTGACTGGATGAGCAGGTGGAAGAAGAGGAGGAGGAAGCTGAGAAGGAGGAGGTGGCAACAGGAGGCAAAGAATGTTGCCCTGCGATCCTTGGCGGCGGAAGGACGTGCGCCAAACAGCTCTCCGCCTGGGGCCCAGCTGCCACTACATTTACCCAGTGTGCAGTTAGGGAGATATAGCGCCCCTGGCCGTGCTTACTGGTCCACGTATCTGTGGTTAGGTGGACCTTGCCACAGATGGCATTGCGCAGTGCACACTTGATTTTATCGGATACTTGGTTGTGCAGGGAAGGCTCGGCTCTCTTGGAGAAGTAGTGCCGGCTAGGAACAACATACTGTGGGACAGCAAGCGACATGAGCTGTTTGAAGCGGTCTGTGTCCACCAGCCTAAATGACAGCATTTCATAGGCCAGTAGTTTAGAAATGCTGGCATTCAGGGCCAGGGATCGAGGGTGGCTAGGTGGGAATTTACGCTTTCTCTCAAATGTTTGTGAGATGGAGAGCTGAACGCTGCCGTGTGACATGGTTGAGATGCTTGGTGACGGAGGTGGTGGTGTTGGTGGTACATCCCCTGTTTGCTGGGAGGCAGGTGCCAACGTTCCTCCAGAGGCGGAGGAAGAGGCCGAGGCGGCAGCAGCAGCAGAAGAGGCCGAGGCGGCAGCAGCAGAAGAGGCCGAGGCGGCAGCAGCAGAAGAGGTAGCAGGGGGAGCCTGAGTGACTTCCTTGTTTTTAAGGTGTTTACTCCACTGCAGTTCTTGCTTTGCATGCAGGTGCCTGGTCATGCAGGTTGTGCTAAGGTTCAGAACGTTACTGCCTCGCTTCAGGCTCTGATGGCACAGCGTGAAAACCACTCGGGTCTTGTCGTCAGCACATTGTTTGAAGAAGTGCCATGCCAGGGAACTCCTTGAAGCTGCCTTTGGGGTGCTCGGTTCCAGATGGCGGCGGTCAGTAGCAGACGGAGACTCTTGGCGGTGGGTGTTCTGCTTTTGCCCACTGCTCCCTCTTTTGCTACGCAGTTGGCTCGGTCTCACCACTGCCTCTTCCTCCGAACCGTGAAAGTCAGTGACACGACCTTCATTCCATGTGGGGTCTAGGACCTCATCGTCCCCTGCATCCTCTTCCACCCAGTCTTGATCCCTGACCTCCTGTTCAGTCTGCACACTGCAGAAAGACGCAGCAGTTGGCACCTGTGTTTCGTCATCATCAGAGACATGCTGAGGTGGTATTCCTATGTCCTCATCATCAGGAAACATAAGTGGTTGTGCGTCAGTGCATTCTATGTCTTCCAACGCTGGGGAAGGGCTGGGTGGATGCCCTTGGAAAACCCTGCCAGCGGAGTCTCCAAACAGCATAAGAGACTGCTGCATAACTTGAGGCTCAGACAGTTTCCCTGGTATGCATGGGGGTGATGTGACAGACTGATGGGCTTGGTTTTCAGGTGCCATCTGTGCGCTTTCTGCAGAAGACTGGGTGGGAGATAATGTGAACGTGCTGGATCCACTGTCGGCCACCCAATTGACTAATGCCTGTACCTGCTCAGGCCTTACCATCCTTAGAACGGCATTGGGCCCCACCAAATATCGCTGTAAATTATGGCGGCTACTGGGACCTGAGGTAGTTGGTACACTAGGACGTGTGGCTGTGGCAGAATGGCCACGTCCTCTCCCAGCACCAGAGGGTCCACTAACACCACCACGACCATGTCCACGTCCCTTACTAGATGTTTTCCTCATTGTTACCGTTCACCACAATAAGAAAAACATTATTTGGCCCAATGTATTGAATTCAATTTCAGGCCTTTTTTTTTTTACAGACACCTAACACTATCTGGCTATCTATTTAGGTACCGTATTACACTAATACAGGTACAGCAGTAACGACAGATTTAGCTGAATATAAATTTGAGGCCTATTATTTAGGCGCTGGGTGACAGGTATAGGTTTACTGACAGAATTAGACTTGGAAATGCACAGTATCGTGTGTGTGAAGTTATTCAGAATGACAGATGTGCACCTTGAATCTTATATACCCTTTTAGGGATAGATTTAAAGTAGCTCTGATACAGCAGAAACCACTAAATTAGGAAATTGCTAAATTGGGAATTGTATTTCAACCCAGAACAAAAACTGTGCTTTAACGGACACTAAATAACTTGCCCAGCCACAGCAATAACCACAGATTTAGCTGACTATAAATTTGAGGCCTATTATTTAGGCGCTGGGTGACAGGTATACGTTTACTGACAGAATTAGACTGGGATATGGCCAAAAAATAACCACACTATTGATGGTTAAATGCACTTGGTGTGACAGCTTGACCAACCACACTATTGAGGGTTAAATGCACTTGGTGACAGCTTGCTCCTGATGTAGTATATGGCCAAAAAATAACCAGACTATTGATGGTTAAATGCACTTGGTGTGACAGCTTGACCCTGATGTAGGATTTAGCCAAAAAACAACCACACCACTGAGGGTTAAATGCACTTGGTGACAGCTTGCCCCTGATGTAGTATATGGCCAAAAAATAACCAGACAATTGATGGTTAAATGCACTTGGTGTGACAGCTTGACCCTGATGTAGGATTTAGCCAAAAAACAACCACACCATTGAGGGTTAAATGCACTTGGTGACAGCTTGCCCCAGATGTAGTATATGGCCAAAAAATAACCACACTATTGCTGGTTAAATGCACTTGGTGTGACAGCTTGACCCTGATGTAGGATTTAGCCAAAAAACAACCACACCATTGAGAGTTAAATGCACTTGGTAACAGCTTGCCCCTGATGTAGTATATGGCCAAAAAATAACCACACTATTGCTGGTTAAATGCACTTGGTGTGACAGCTTGACCCTGATGTAGGATTTAGCCAAAAAACAACCACACCATTGAGGGTTAAATGCACTTGGTGACAGCTTGCCCCTGATGTAGTATATGGCCAAAAAATAACCAGACTATTGATGGTTAAATGCACTTGGTGTGACAGCTTGACCCTGATGTAGGATTTAGCCAAAAAACAACCACACTATTGAGGGTTAAATGCACTTGGTTGCAGCTTGCGCTGGCGCACCACAAGACACAAAATGGCTGCCGATCACCCCAGAAAAAAGTGACTGAAAAACGCTCTGGGCAGCCTAAAAACAGTGAGCAATTCAATAGCAGCAGTTCAATCATCCACAGCTGCAGATCGATCTCTGAATGAAGTCTTTTGGAGGAGTTAATCACTGCCTAATCTCGCCCTAACGTCGCAGCTGCAACCTCTCCCTATACTGATCAGAGCAGAGTGACGGGCGGCGCTATGTGACTCCAGCTTAAATAGAGGCTGGGTCACATGCTGCACTGGCCAATCACAGCCATGCCAATAGTAGGCATGGCTGTAACGGCCTTTTGGGGAAAGTAGTAAGACGCTTGTTGATTGGCTGCTTTGCAGCCTTTCAAAAAGCGCCAAGAAAGCGACGAACACCGAACCCGAAATCGGACTTTTACGAAAATGTTCGGGTCCGTGTCACGGACACCCCAAAATTCGGTATGAACCCGAACTATACAGTTCGGGTTCGCTCATCCCTACCTGGGACAGTTTTATGACACCCTGCCAGCACCTGATGTGCATCCTACTGTCATAAAGAGGGAACATTTTGGGAAGATGGTAAAGGAGTACATAGCAGACGTGTCCTCAATGATTCCTCAGTGCCTTACAACTACTGGGTGTCCAAGATGGACATGTGCCAAGAACTTCCGCTCTATGCCTTGGAGGTGCTGGCCTGCTCTGCCGCCAGCGTTTTGTCTAAGCGGGTATTTAGTGCTGCTGGTGGCATTATAACAGATAAGCGTATCCGCCTGTCAACTGAAAATGCTGACAGGTTGACTCTTATAAAAATGATCTAGGCCTGGATTGACCATGACTTCTCGACTCCACCAGAGGAAAGAGGAAAGCTGATGAACAAAAAGGCACCCCTTCCACCACAAACAAGGGTATATGGTTAAATCTTCCATTTCTCATCATCCTCCTCTTCCATCATATCTACATGCTTATTTGTCGCATATATGCCCTTGCAATGTTTTACAAGGTCAGCTCGCCTGCAGGCCCTCGCATATAATTTTTTAGAGGGTTAGCTCACCACCAGGCCCTCACCTACAATCTTTTACAGGGTAAGCTCACCTGCAGGCCCTAGCATATGTTTTACAGGGTCAAACAGGGTCAGCTCACCTGCAGGCCCTCGCATATAAATTTTTAGAGGGTCAGCTCACCAGCAGGCCCTCACCTATAATCTTTTACAGGATCAGCTCACCTACAGGCCCTCACCTACAATCTTTTACAGGGTCAGCTTACCTGCAGGCCCTCACCTACAATCTTTTACAGGGTTAGCTCACCTGCAGGCCCTTGCATATAATTTTTTAGAGGGTAAGCTCACCTGTAGGCCCTCATCTACAATCTTTTACAGGGTCAGCACACCTGCAGGCCCTCCCATTTAATTTTCCAAAGGGTCAGCTCACCAGCAGGCCCTTACCTACAATCTTTTATAGGGTCATCTCACCTGCAGGCCCTTGCATATAATTTTTAAAAGGGTCAGCTCACCTGCAGGCCCTAGCATATAATTTTTTAGAGGGTCAGCTCACCCAAAGGCCATCAATTATAATTTTTCAAGGGTGTATGATGTGTAATAAAAAGTGTATTGGAGTGCCAGTTCCTTTTAATTTTTTGCAGCCCTTTCACTTAGTGCATAGGCTTTATGTAGGAGTCCCACTACCTGAATAATTGTATCACAATGTGAATGAGGCCTTCCTTTATGTGATATACAGGTTGTATCAGAGTGCCTCTTCCTTGTATTATTTGGCAGCACTTGCACTTTATATACAAGTAAATATATAGGAAAGAATGAGAGTTGTCCTCCACCTAGAGCATCAACCCAATACTGTCCACAAAGGATTGTAACAATCAATTAAGAACAAATAGATAATATAAAAACAAAAGGATGAAGCAAAGAAATATATATATATATATATATATATATATATATATGAGAGAGAGAGAGAAATAAAAAATGGATAATAAAATAAAAAGTGCAAATTTGTGGATTGGAGAACGCAGCAGAAAAATATATCAATGTCTATTCCAGATTCTTCCAAATAATATCCAGTCCCACTATATTGCAATATAGTAATTCTGCCAAAATATCCAGAGGTGTTCGGCCCGAGCACTTTGGTGCTCAGTCAACACTAATAGAGACCTTTAGGAAGATAAAACCCCATGTATGTCACATTAAACAAGTGCTAATTCAGAATACACTATGACATTTTTGAGAAGACTACAATCTATTATTGCCAGATTTTTGTTGAACATGCTTAACTACCTTTTATGGACTATAACAAATCTCTAAAACATGTATTTACCCTTAAAAACAACACTTTCTGCTGGCTCCGTGATTAGCAGAGGTGCCTTGCAGCATTGAGGTCTTAGGTTTGACTCTGACCAAATATATAACAGTGTAAATTTGGTGTGCCCTCAGAACACCTCAAAACACAGCCATTAATGTCTAAACCACTGTCATCAAAAGTGATTACACCCCTAAGTGAAAATATCCAAATTGTGCCTAATTTGCCATTTTCCCTCCCCACTGTCATGTGACTCGTTAGTGTTAAAAGGTCTCAGGTGTGGGGTGTGGCCTGACCGAGCTTGATGGCGGCTGCTTGAGAGCGGAGCTCCCGCTACTAGATTCCACTCCAGCCTATTAATTAGCACTGCCTGAGTGTCGGCATGAAGATCCAACCCAAGGATCCTGCTAGAGCTTCTGCCGATCAAAAAAGGGACCCTCCTCAACAACCCGACATGGAGAAATATCTCCAGAAATCAACTCCCCAGACACCCGCACGCTCAAGCAAGATGGCGCAGAAGCGGCATGGGGAAGACGGAGCCTCCAGCGATGCGAGTCATGATACTAAGCTCACAGAGTCGAAAGAGGTTTGTGGGTCGCAAATCAGAGACGACTCAACCGCACTCACCCGTGACATTCTGGAAGAAACACTCCACAAAGCGCTAGCCCCGATCGCAGCAGATCTAGCTACTATCAAGGCGGATGTCCGCCATATTGGGGATAGAGTCAAGTCGCTGGAGCAGGTGCAAGACGCCATGCTGTCTTTTAACACAGCAGTTAAAGATTCTCTAGGGGCGCATACTAGAGCTATGAATAGTCTGCTCCTCCAGATGGAAGACCAAGAAAATCGGAGTCGACGGTGCAACATTAGAATTAGAGGATTTCCGGAGGCAGAGGAGAAGGAGGACCTGATGTGCGCCATGGATCTGCTATTCACCTCTTTGCTAGGTCCGGACCGGGCTAAGGGAGTTACAGTGGAGCGAGTCCATAGAGCCCTGAGGCCTAAACCTGGATCCTCTGAGAACCCTAGAGACATCATCTGTGGCTTATTAAGCTACCGGGACACGGAGGAAATCTTACAAAAGGCAAGGGCCAAAGGAGATGTTCATTTACAGGGGAGAAGCATTCAAATTTACCAAGACCTGGCGGCTTCCACGCTTCAGAAAAGAAGGATGCTCAAACCGCTGACGGATCTTCTTCGGTCCTCCAAGTTGCCTTATAGGTGGCTGTTCCCTTTTGGCATTTTAATTACAGCAGGGAACCGCCGGTTCACTGTCCGGATACCAGCGGACTTACCACCAATTTGGGAAATGCTGGATCTGACACCAGTGGATGTCCCCTCCTGGCTCCCTGTTCCCGCTGAGGAGGACTTACCGCTATTGCCTCAAGTCTCTCACTGGCAGAAGCCGAAGCAACAGAGAATCGGCCGCAATAGGAAGACAGCAAGCAGAGATGTGGACACCTGAGGCTTAGACCGTCAAGGGGGCGCTCGCGGTCTTGTAAGCATAAGGGGACTTTGCTCTCCAGGGTATTATTTCTATAGCAGTTTACCCTCCCCTCCTTTTAGGATTTCCATATTCTCTGGCTATTAGTGTATTTCAGAAGCTAATGTTATCCTGTTCACACTAATGCTTCCTTCCTCAGGTTAGAAGGGTTGTACACATGGTTGTAACTTTTATATTATTAGCACAATAGGCTGAAGGAGGAATCTAGGCCGATCAGGGAATACTGATGTTCATTAGTTCCCTACCCCCTCCACGAATTAGGAGCCTTTACGGGTTTCTGGTTATGTCTTGTTTGTACAAGATTCTCATTAGGTTAGTTGTTATTTTCAACTATTGTTTTGTGCTCCACCTTCTGGTTATTCCAATAATTGCAAGGGATGCTTTTTCATACTATAGCATATAGATGGCGCCGTTAGTTCTTAACATTGCCACCTATAATGTGCATGGCTGCAATAGTCCTGTCAAAAGAAGCCGGGTTTTCCAGAGCATTAAAAAGGAAGCGATAGATATTATTATGCTTCAGGAAACACACTTCACGACCCACCGTATACCTAATCTGGGTAACTCTGCTTTTCATTACTGGTATCACGCGTGTTCTGATACAGCTGCATCCAGGGGTGTCAGTATAGGGTTTAAGAAGAATGTCCCGCTCACCCTCCTTTCCCAACTGGCAGACCCGGAAGGCAGGTATCTTCTGCTAAACTGCGAGATAGGCCATTCCAAATATACAATATGTAACCTGCATGCACCCAATGTGAAAACTGTTCATTGGCTGATGGATATCCTGGACAAGATAGCCGCTTTCGCCTCTGGTTGGCTGATTATTGGAGGGGATTTTAATCTGACCTTAAATCCGCTACTAGATTCTTCATCCAAGAAATCGGCTATCTCATTCAGGGCACTAAAATCCCTTCAGACACGTTTACGGGATATTCATGTAGTGGATGTGTGGCGGTCGGTCCATGGAGATAGAAGGGATTACACTTTCTATTCGAACCCCCATAAATCATATCAGAGGCTGGACTATCTCATGATCCAGGAAAACTATCTGACTTTAGTTCAGTCGGCCAACATCGATTGCATACCGATCTCTGATCATGCTATGGTACACTGTGCATTACTGATTCCTAGCATGAGAGGAAAGGAGTGGTCATGGAGATTGAATCATACGTTGTTAGACACTCAATCGGAACTAGACACTGTATCTAGGAAGTTGCAGGAATACTTCGATTTTAATGTGGCCACCACACCCGCTATTACATGGGAAGCCCATAAGGCGGTCATACGAGGGGAATTTATAGCCTTGGGCTCTCTCATTAAGAAAGAAAGGACTAAACAACTGACAGAGTTTCTGGCCCGTATCTCCCAAGTAGAAAGAGCCCATAAAAGATCCTTGGCAATTAGAGATTTTGAGACACTGGTAGGGCTTAGACAGGAACTTAGAACTTTACTTAATATTAAATCTGCTAAAGCATATTTAAGAATGAAGCACAAACACTACATTCATGGGAATAGGGGCAGCAAGGTCTTGTCTGCTATGATTAAGAAACAAACAGAGCAGACCTTTATTAAACAAATGATGACTCCGGAGGGGAAGGTCACGGTAGATGCCATGGAGATTTCTAACGTCTTCACTGCATACTATCAAGGCTTATATAATTTACGTGAAGGTGAGACTAGCGAAGAGTGGGTACGTAGAAAGGAAAAGATAGCGTCCTACACGGAGAAGCTGAAACTACCATTGCTGTCGGTGGAAGAGAGAGAGGCTTTACATACCCCAATAACGCTTGATGAGGTCAAGAAGGTCCTAAAATCAACGCCCAAAAGGAAAATCCCAGGCCCTGATGGTCTGACTGTAGCTTACTACAATTTTTTTTCCCCAATACTAGGCCCCCACAGTGTCTCTCTCTTCAATTCCCTATTAGGTGAAGCCCCATTACCAAAACAGTCATTGGAAGCTCATATTACAGTACTGACGAAACCGGGGAAAGACCCAAACCTACCATCTAGCTATAGACCAATTTCTCTGCTTAACGCGGACATTAAGCTATGGGCAAAACTCCTAGCCTTTAGAGTTTCCCCCTTACTCAAGGGCCAGATCTCTCCTGAGCAGTCGGGCTTTGTGGGAGGTAGGGAGTGCAGGGATAGCACCTTCCGGGTTATTATGGCGCAGCAGTACGCCCTGACACATGGACACAGTATCACCTTGTTAAGCACAGACGCCGAGAAGGCGTTCGATAGAGTGGACTGGCCGTTCATGGCAGCTACTCTCCACAAGTTTGGTTTTTCTCCTCTTTTTGTGACCGCTGTGCTATCCCTGTACTCCTCTCCCACAGCAAAAATTCGCATAAACGGTAACCTCTCCACCCACTTTGATATCGAAAATGGGACCCGACAGGGATGCCCGCTATCACCAACTCTATTTATCCTTTGTTTAGAAACTTTCCTCCAAGCAATTAGGCAGGACGATTCAATACAAGGTCTTAAAATTGGCCCCCAAACACACACTGTGGCGGCATTTGCGGATGACATGCTCCTGTTGCTTACTAATCCCAGGGCAGCTTTCCCTGCGCTGCTACGACAACTAGATGAATTTGGGTATATGTCCAATTTCAAAATAAATTTTGCCAAGTGTGTTGCGTTAGGTGTTAATACACTACGCTCGACCATAGCTCATCTAAAAGCAAATTACCCCTTCCAATGGAAATTAGATAGCATCGACTACCTTCGAGTACAAATAACGAGTCACCCTGACCAACTCTTCTCCCAGAATTACCCCAAACTATTAGAGAATATTAAAATACAACTAAAAGATCTTAAAATACCATTTTTGTCATGGATAGGGAGAAAAAATGTTATCAAAACTTACGTTTTGCCCAAGCTCCTTTGACAGTGACATTGCCCCGTCAGTTCTTAGGCCAAGTAAGAAAAATTTTCTCCTCATTTGTGTGGAACCAGGCCAAACCTAGGATCGCATACAAAAGGCTAATTCTTACTAAACATAAGGGGGGATTTGGGTTGCCGGATGGGATTGGTTACTATAGAGCGATCCAAATGAGGTTGCATTCTGAGCTGATAAACCCCAAAGTCGATAAACTAGGTTGCCAAATAGCGAGGAGGCTGTTAGGGCCAAGAGGACTTTCAATGCTATCGAATGTTAATAACAAACCCCCCTTTGGGGACGACATCCCTAATCTGCTTAAAGGGGTAGCCGAATCCTGGTGCAAACTATCTGTATTTTTGAAACCCCTTAAACTGCATCTCTCCCCTAACTCCAGTTAGACTATTACCCTACCTGCTTAAAACGGACTTCAGGGATCATATGGGTTTGTGGGAGGCCCTAGGGGACATGGCAATTGGTGATCTGCTTGAAAACCATATGATCCCCGATTTGCCATCCTTGAGGTCTACGTTCCGGCGGGTCCCCTGGACCTTGACACATCACTCGCAATTCAAAAATATTTGTCTGCAATATTTAAGTCATACCTCCGGCACCTATGCCCCCACTTAGTATGATGCAATATGGAATCAGGCAACCAACAGTAAAGGAGCAATTTCCCGTCTTTATAACAAAATTCTGGAAATGGGCTCTGACACTATGCCATAATTCATAGATCAATGGGCGTCTGAACTGGATTTTGAAATCAGCAATGACACTCTTGAGAGAATTCTGTCGCACTCTCACGGGTACTCACGCTGTATAAAAATACAGGAGAACTCCTTTAAAATTGTCACGAGATGGTATAAAACCCCTGACAAATTACATATCATCTCACCATCAAATTCTGATGTCTGTTGGAGATGTGGAGAAGCTAGAGGGAACATGTACCACATTTGGTGGGCCTGTCCATCAATTAAGAGCTTCTGGGACATGGTGTCGGAGAAGGTACAAATTATTTGTAAAATCAGTTCCCCCATTACTCCTTTAGTAGCTATCCTCAACCTTCCGGATTGCAACTATAAACTTGCAGCGCACTCTCTTCCAGCACAACTGATTGCAGCTGCTAAACTATTGATATCAAAATATTGGCTATCTAAGGAGGTGCCGAGTTTGCGGGAGTGGATGTACAAGGTTCAGGAGATATGTCAGCTGGAGGAGTTGACCAGCTGGGAATCATTGTCTCATGACAAATTTGTAATGTCCTGGGGTAAATGGAGGGATTGGTACACTTCTGATTTTACTACTACGTAGAGGTAGTCCCATGTTTCTGAATTTGGGTTTTATATGGGTTCTTGTGTAGTATATGTTCATTCGGGACCTGCTACCTCAAGAGATATTGGGTGATTTTGCAAGGTGCTGAGTAGAGGGCACTCTTGTGGGGACTATGTAAGGATGTACATTGTACCTGAGTCTAATGTAACGACAAGCTATAGTTTCTCCTAACCTTCTAGTGCCTTAAACTTATCAAGTAAACCCTTGCATTTTACCTATGTACGCTGTATGAAACTAGAACTGTTCATTGTGGAGCTGTTATGTTATCTTTTAATATATTGTACCTGCCTTATCTATGATGATAATCATAATAAATAAAGATTTGATTAAAAAAAAAAAAAAAGGTCTCAGGTGTGAATAGGGAGCAGGTGTGTTAAATTTGGTGTTATCACTCTCACACTTTCTCATACTGGTTATTGAAAGTTCAACATGGCACCTCATGGCAAAGAACTCTCTTAAGATCTGAAAAAAAGAATTGTTGCTCTACATAAAGATGACCTCAGCTTTAAGAAGACTGCCAAAACCCTAAAACTGAGCTTCAAAAAGGTGGCCAAGACCATACAGAGGTTTAACAAGACAGGTTTCATTCAGAACAGGCCTCGCCATGGTTGCCCAAAGAAGTTGAGTGCACATGCTCAGTGTCCTTTCCAGAGGTTGTATTTTCAAACTAGATGTATGAGTGCTGCCAGCATTGCTGCAGAGGTTAAAGGGGTATGGGGGTCAGCCTGTCAGTGCTCAGACCATACGCTGCATAATACATTAAATTTGTCATCCCAGAAGGAATCCTTATCTAAAAATGATGCACAACAAAGCCCGCAAACTGAAGATGAAGATAAGAAGACTAAGGTCCATGTCCTGTGGTCTGATGAGACCAAAATAAATTTATTTGGTTCAGATGGTGTCAAGCGTGTGTGGCGGCAACCAGGTGAGGAGTACAAAGACAAGTGTGTCTTGACTACAGTCAAGCATGGTGGTGGGAGTGTCATGGTTTGGGGATGCATGAGTTCATTGAGGGAACCATGAATGCCAGCATGTATTCTGACATACTGAAGCAGAGCATGATCCCCTCCCTTCGGAAGCTGGACTTCAGGGCAGTTTTCCAACATAACAACAACCCCAAACACACCTCTAAGACAACCACTGCCTTGCTAAAGAAGTTGAGGATAAAGGTGCTGGACTGGCCAAGCATATCTCCAGACCTAAACCCTATTGAGCATCTGTGGGACATTCTCAAACGGAAGGTGGAGGAGCGCAAGGTCTCTAACATCCACCAGCTCTGTGATGTCGTCATGGAGGAATGGAACAGGATTCCAGTGGCAACCTGTGAAGTTCTAGTGAACTTTATGCCCAAGAGAGTTAAGGCAGTGCTGGAAAATAATGATGGCCACACAAAATATTGACACTTTAGGCACAATTTGGCCATTTTCACTTAGGGGTATACTCACTTTTGTTGCCATCTGTGTTTTAGATATTAATGGCTGTGTGTTGAGTAACTTTCAGGGCACACCAAATTTGCACTATTATGCAAGCTGTACACTGACTAGTTTACATCGCATAATAGTGTCATATCTTCTGTGTTTTGCTTAATGAAAAAAGATATATTGAATTATTTAGAAAAACGTGAGGGGTGTCTTCACTTTTGTGAGATACTGTACCAGTTTTTCATGCCAGCACTTTCCTTCTCTTGTTCTTGGCATTAGTGCATCCTTGCAAGATATTTACATGCAGAACTTCTAGTTTTCATAATCTTTGTAGTGTGTTTGCTAATAAAATGTTTACCAGGGTCTGATCTGTCTAAAATTGAGAGGGGAGGTGTAATGAGCATGACTACTACAGAGGGAACTGTGTGGCAGGTTGAGTAAGTCCTGGGAAACATTACAGAGCAAAGCAGGCTGGATTTGGGTAGCAAACCAGAAGGAAACTGATGAAAACAAGGAGTTAGCCATGCAAACATCCTACCAGGATGCAATGATGCTGAAAACAGTGAAAGTGTTGATATGAAAAAAAAAAGGCAAACGGGGGAAAAATATGTAGGGCTTGGGGTACTTTGAGCAGAATATTATTATGAGTCTGGTCTGCCTCTCAAGCTACCATCTTCAGTGAAAGAGTCAGTGCATTGGCTCCCGAACGGAAGATGATTGGTGCTGCAGGTCAACAGCAAAACTCACTAATACATTGATTTAAAAAAATAAAAAATAATCATATTGCAAAGTCCTGCACTATAAAAAAAAATCTTGTGAAACTGGATATATGCCAATTGTGTATGCTTTTTTTTTAAACATGTGGACAGTTGACTGTCAGACATTTATTAAAAATGTATATGTTAAACATATTTTTAAATTTTTTATTGGAAGTCTACAGGAATGGATGGCCAATAGATGGCATACATCAGAGACATCCATCAGATGTATGCATTTTTTTATAATGAGGTAAGGGCTAAGTTGAGCAAGGATATAAAGTATCTGTACATTGCAATATTTTGAGTCAGTATTTGCTAAACCATATTAATAAAATAAATGTAGACTTCTGGAGTAATTTTAACTAGCTCCATAGTTACCATGCAGACCTACTAATTGACTGTAAGCTTTGCACTGATGTTCGCCAAAATCTGTAGTACAATATAAGATTGCAATCTTCTGGACAGTAGCAAAACAAATGTGACTTTGATTAAAGTTAAATGTAGAAATATCTACAGAATATTACCTGTGAAGGTGAAAAGTAGGTCAGCCATCTTTCCATGTGTATAGAATAATGACCTGGCAAAAGACATCTTTTCTGCAGAGATTGTAACTCAATGGAAGCTTTATGATTAGCAGTTATGACTTCATAGAAGCTATATTTTATGGCAGTAGGATCTCCATGAAATCGCTGATGCTGAAATAAAAAGCAACAATGTAAACATGTGGTACAACAGAATAAAATTGGTTGTGATTATAAAAATATAGTGAGGCTAAAGCATGGCTGGTCATAGTTGTATATAACTTGTATGGCCTCACAGTGTCCACCTTTCATAAGCACTGGAAAGTTGTGCCCGAAGCCTTGATGCTTGCAGCCGATCCTACACTTAATGCCTAAACTAGGCAGTGGCAATATTCGAATTCGCTATATTTCGCAAATAATTTGTAGAATATTCGTCATATATTCCTGAATTAGAGAATATATTCTTGTTTGCGAAAATCGGCAATGTATTATTCACGTAATGCGCGTGAAATACCGGCACGGGTCACTTATGCTATATTTTTCCAGCTGGTATAAGTTTCCTGAGACTGGAGAAAATGGTGGACATGGCAGAACATTGGAATAGCTCTATATGCAGAGACAGTGCTCCAATATATTTGCGCTTACGAATTTTCGGCAATTAATGATGCGCATATTTTTTTGCAATACGTGCAACTTGTATAGTAAGGGGCAGGAAACTTTTCTATTGGTTGCTAGGGATGTTGCTAAGCTGTGACAAAACCTTCTCATTGGCCCACAATCTAGAAGAAGGGAGGGATGATCACCTGATGTGTACTGTGTTAATAAATAAAAAAAAGGAATATTCGTCATTATGAATATAAATATATAGAGCACTAGATTCTAAATATTTGCAAATTCTCAAAGTGACGATATTTGCGATAAAAATTTGCTTTTCGATTACTTGTGCTCAACATTAGCCTTAACCTATCAAAAGGCAGCTGCACGCAATGCAACTACAGTACATTGCCTAGCTTAAATGGGTAGTGTTAATTAGCAAACTAGTAGATTTATGTATGAACTTTACTGAAATGTTATTTGTACAGTGTATGATTGCATTGCTTGGGCACTATATAATAAACTGAAATGGGGAGGGGGCATCAACAAGAGACCGTTAAACCTAAGGCTGACCCTGGAATCCTTTCCCAGTATGTGAGTACTGTACAGTCATTTGCTACAGCTGGCCTGTGCACTGGAGCATACTCTAGCCATGACAGTCATCAATCCCAACTGAGATTGGTGTCCATATTGAATACATCCCGAATATGCAGCTACTGAGAGCCTGGAACATTTCACATACACACTTTTTATATATAATGCATATTTTACTATACATGGTCCACAGCAGCATAATCTATTTTTATGTATGCATTTGATCTAGACCTGTTTCTTCAAAAGGGGAGCTAATGCAGTTGATAACACAGACAAAAATCCAATGAAACTTGACAGGATTGATGAAACCTGTTGATCATTGAGATCCTACAACTGGAATGAGAGATGGAAGCAGAAGCTTCAGTCACAGGGGAAGTAATTCATTATTAAACTATGTTATGAACTAGACTTCAAAGTCTGGGTTCAGTGACAAAATAAGATGTGACATACATAAATGTAACAGATGAAACATGCCATGCCATGTAACATGCTTGAAGCTATTGTCTTATGTGGTACCCTCTTCCTCTCCAAATGATGAGGCTGAACCAGTAGGATAGCATCTGATCGCTGTTTTCTTGTAATCCACCTACGCTATAGTTTGCATACAGTGTCAGGCATTGAGGGCTACAAATACTAAAAGGCTTTATTGGAATGAGTGAATCGTTAAAGGGGTTATCCAATTTCTACCCCCCCCCCCCACCCACATGTGCTGGGCCCCTCACCGGTAATATACTTACCCTGCTTCCAGCGCCGCTGCTGCTTCTCCCTGCACATGGGAGAAAGCAACCGGTGTTGGGGGAGGGAGACACCAATGGCAGGTGTGGGATGAGCATCCCTAGCTTCACAAGTGATGCTAAGAGAGCCTCTTTCCTGTCCCCGCCTGCCCCCTCCCGACACCATGTGCAGGGAGAAGCAGCAGCGGCAGTGGGGGGACCAGGAGCGGCGCCGGGAGCTAGGTAAGTATATAACCGGTGAGGGGCCCGGCATATGGTGGAGGTTTTTTGAGATATTGGATAACCCCTTTAATTGCAGATTCTTTTTAACTTAGTGTTTTAAATGGTTAATTGACTACACGACTTTTAAACAATCACAGTGGCTTGTCACATTCCCAATTTACTCAGATATCCAAACCCTGTGTTATAAGTCCATATTCAATACATAATTGGGACTGCTCTTTTCATTTATGCTTCGTATTCTTCATTTTATCCAAAAGGTTTTAAAAATAGTTTAATAATATTACTGTTCTAAAAACCTTAGTCCTTTTAACTTGCCAAGCATCCATGTATCTTGTACTGGTAATAAATACTTGTGCATTTCGTTCTGTGTCTTTATACTCAGGACATGTTCTAACCAGCGACAGGGAGCTCCAGCACCTGCTACGCATGTTTCCAGGGCACGCCCTCTTTCTCAAGCATCAACATCATTACGTCAGTAACCTAATTTAAATACCTTTATTACAACACATGATATTCATTATATTAATAATATACAGTCGTGGCCAAAAGTTTTGAGAATTACATAAATATTGGAAATTGGAAAAGTTGCTGCTTAAGTTTTTAGAATAGCAATTTGCATATACTCCAGAATGTTATGAAGAGTGATCAGATGAATTGCATAGTCCTTCTTTGCCATGAAAATTAACTTAATCCCCAAAAAAACTTTCCACTGCATTTCATTGCTGTCATTAAAGGACCTGCTGAGATCATTTCAGTAATCGTCTTGTTAACTCAGGTGAGAATGTTGACGAGCACAAGGCTGGAGATCATTATGTCAGACTGATTGGGTTAAAATTAACCATGGTGACCTGCAAAGAAACGTGTGCAGCCAGCATTGAGTTGCATAAAAATGGCTTCACAGGCAAGGATATTGTGGCTACTAAGATTGCACCTCAATCAACAATTTATAGGATCATCAAGAACTTCAAGGAAAGAAGTTCAATTCTTGTTAAGAAGGCTTCAGGGCATCAAAGAAAGTCCAGCAAGCGACAGGATCGTCTCCTAAAGAGGATTCAGCTGTGGGATCGGAGTGCCACCAGTACAGAGCTTGCTCAGGAATGGCAGCAGGCAGGTGTGAGCACATCTGCACGCACAGTGAGGCGAAGACTTTTGGAAGATGGCCTGGTGTCAAGAAGGGCAGCAAATAAGCCACTTCTCTCCAAAAAAAACATCAGGGACAGATTGATCTTCTGCAGAAAATATGGTGAATGGACTGCTGAGGACTGGGGCAAAGTCATATTTTCCGATGAAGCCTCTTTCCGATTGTTTGGGGTATCAGGAAAAAGGCTTGTCCGGAGAAGAAAAGGTGAGCGCTACCATCAGTCCTGTGTCATGCCAACAGTAAAGCATCCTGAGACCATTCATGTGTGGGGTTGCTTCTCATCCAAGGGAGTGGGTTCACTCACAATTTTGCCCCAAAACACAGCCATGAATAAAGAATGGTACCAAAACACCCTCCAACAGCAACTTCTTCCAACAATCCAACAACAGTTTGGTGAAGAACAATCCATTTTCCAGCACGATGGAGCACCGTGCCATAAGGCAAAAGTGATAACTAAGTGGCTCGGGGACCAAAATGTTGACATTTTGGGTCCATGGCCTGGAAACTCCCCAGATCTTAATCCCATTGAGAACTTGTGGTCAATCCTCAAGAGGCGGGTAGACAAACAAAAACCCACTAATTCTGACAAACTCCAAGAAGTGATTATGAAAGAATGGGTTGCTATCAGTCAGGAATTGGCCCAGAAGTTGATTGAGAGTATGCTTAGTCGAATTGCAGAGGTCCTGAAAAAGAAGGGCCAGCACTGCAAATACTGACTCTTTGCATAAATGTAATGTAATTGTTGATAAAAGCCTTTGAAACGTATGAAGTGCATGTAATTATATTTTACTACATCACAGAAACAACTGAAACAAAGATCTAAAAGCAGTTTAGCAGCAAACTTTGTGAAAACGAATATTTGTGTCATTCTCAAAACTTTTGGCCACGACTGTACTCATCATAAAAACATTAAATAATGAGGATATTAAGCAGTAGACCTACAAATAGACTCCTATTTTACAAAATGGTAATGCTACTGCTTAATATTAGTAATAATGTTAAGTTACTTTTAACTTTTTTTAGATAAAATAATGAATAATAAACATAAATGAAAAGAGTGGTCCTAATTATGTATTTTGTATGGACTACTTGACTAGAAGAGACACAAAGAATGATAAAGGGCTTTGTATGCTATAGGGATGAAATCTGGATTTGAGGATCTGTGATGGAAGTACAGTCTGTGAGCTCTTATACTAAGTCACCATATTTCATTGGGGTTCTTTTTATCCTACCACCCATGACCTTAATGACATTATCCATCTATTTGTGTGTTCAGCTGAAACAGCTAAAAACTCCATACCTGATACCAAGAGTAAGCTCGATCAGATGGATCAATAAGAATAGTAATAATCTTTGCTTTTGGTAACAGAGTTGCCACTCTCTGGGGTACTTCCGCTGAATGAAAATAATTTGCACTCTTCTCAAACAGGAAATCTGAGGTTGTGTTGGAAGGGTAAGGAAAACAATTCATGTACCTTTGGAAAAGACAATAGTTTTCAGTTAGTGAATACATTTCAGGTTGGAGATAATATAAATTTTGAGAAATTGGTACACACGTGAATAACAGGAAATGAGTGGGTAAAGGGCAACTACATCTAAAGTACAAAGATCAGTTATTAGCATCTGGAAATATTTCCAGAATATTGTAAATGAAAATGTGAAGCTCCTCTAGGGAAGGAATATGACAGAAGTATGGGCAGAGCTCATGAAAATTGTGCAATATGAAAATCGTGCAACATTGCATGTAATGATTGTCAACTGTATCATAAGTGCAACATGTGACAGGCCATGATTTCCACATGAGAGGTGCAGTAAATCCAATACTGTTGGATTTTTGTTCACAGGATGCCAGTCGCAAAAACTTTGCTATCATATACTACAATGCAAGTTGCACACACTGCAACCTACAAGTGACTTTTCTGCAATTTGGTTGTGATTTTATAGGCAAATCACACTTTAAAAATATTAGCGCAACAGCAAGTTGAAACTTTTCTGAGGCTTACTGTCGTGTGATATATGTTGCCATGTAGCCCCAGCAGACTCAGACTGGCCCACCGGAGATCAGATAAACTCAACAGTGGGCCCTGAGCCAGGATGGGCCCCTAGTCCCATAACACCTACATAAGTGGCACATGTCACAACACAATGGGGGACATTTATCAATAATGGAGTAATTTGCACCAAAAAATATTACAAATCAAAATTGGTGATTTGTTTCACCTCATATTTCAAAAGGCGCAAACCACTTTTAAAATATAAACTTGATTAATTGCCAATTCCTTTTGATTTGCAACATTTTAACACCAATAGCACAATAGTACTTTTTTAAACAGAAATGCACCATTCCAGCCAACCCCTGCCAGAGCACATTTGTGACTTTTAAAACAGATTTGCGACATTTTCAGAGGTCAATTGAAACATTTTAGTTTTTTTTTTATTGAATGTCAATTTACTGACAAAACCCTGCTGTTTAGCTCATTTATATCACCCTGTTTTAATACTTTCCTGTTACTTCTTCCCACGATGAGTTGGTTTTCTTTTCATAAATGTGACTTTTTGACAGAAAGTTGCATCTTTCTGCCATAAAAGCGACTTTTTATACAAAAAAACACCATGTAAATTGGCTTAGCCATTTCTGCCAATAAGAGAATGATAAATGAGGTGTAAAAAGTGGCAATTTGATAGCCCTGCCCACTTTGACATTTATAACTTATTTCTGACATGATACATTCTTGATGACTGTTGATATATTAGGTGCAAATCATAACACCATTCTTTTTGGCACATCTTAAGCCATAATTCTGGTACAACGTGTTTAGTAAATGTCCCCCACAGCATCTCAACCAGCTTATGTATCCATGTAAAAAAACTGGCCAGTTTATTTTAAAAAAAGACCCAGTTTATTATTATAGATGCAGATGACTATAGGGGCAGATTATCCAGTTACCATCTCAATATTGTCCCCATCATTATCTTGCTGCAGGTGGCTGCTGCCTGCCACTGAGCGAGTATGTATTCCTGGCTCACATACTGTAGCTACGAGAAGCAAGGGAAGAACCAATCAGCAGGATAGTAACAGAAGATAGGCACAGGCTACATAGTGGGCTACTACAGAAAAAAATTTGTTTGGTGAAGTTTTAGGGATTTGTGAATGGGGGTTAAGTAATAAGTGCATGTATGTCACGGATGGTGTTTCAGAAAACTAGAAGACAACAAATGAAGATCCGACTGACTTGATCCCAAACTAAGGAACATAAGGGTGAGCCCTGTAAAAGCCCTAGCGCTCTCCCTGACTTCTCAGCCTATGCAAGGATCTCTATGATAGATAATTGCATGCCCTCGTGCCTCGACTGTATGACACCTGAACACCCTATAATAGTGAGGGGACATGACCACCGGCTCCCTACACTTAATACGGAGGGAGTCAGGGTCACCTAGGATTAAGCCAACAGGAAAACACAAATAAAGGAACAGACTTATTTGTAGAAGCATCAGTTGCAGCATCCAGCATGAGCACAATCCAGGAAGTTGTATAAACCGCAAAGTGATGCAGTATGGGAGGGGAGTTAAAGGGAAGCAATCAGTGCAACCAGATGAGAGCTGAGAGAGGGAAACGAGATGACAAAATGAAAGCAAAACAAAAGAACCTCAAGCAAGAGGTTCTGAAGAACGTCTGTCAGAGCTTCTCAGATATCTGGCGGTGACAATGTAGCTGTGGGAACACTGAATTAATTTCACTGCTGGGCCTTGGTTCGACACTGAGCCCCGGTCTTATGCTTTATTTTTAATGGAATCATTGGAGATATGATCTATTTTGAGAAGATGAGTAAGTAAAGAGTTTATAGAGCAAATGGCCAATAAATAATAATAATAATTTTATAGTTAGGTTCCCTGTCAGAATTAAGGTATCTCTGCCTTAAAAATGCAGCAGTAAAAAGAAAAAAAAAATGGATATCTACATAACAGTGCTTCTTTCTATTAACACATTCCACTGCTTTATCTATAAAAGTGAGGTACACCACTAGATCGCTAACCGCTATACAAATGTACAGTGTTAACCAATTCATTCATTATAATTAGTGTTGAACGAATTGAAGCTTCCTTGCGCTTCGTGGTAACGAATCAATTTTTCCTGAAATGGAGGCAAAGAAATGCTCATTTTATCCATCTGCCCACGGAGATACCGTCACCAATATCTTGATTGAAGAAACCGTGCAAAATCTTTCATGCAGCTAAGTGTCACATCACCACCTCAACACTCTGTCCGGGTGCGATGATGCCATCAGTGATGACGTCTCTGCGCCTGGCCAGCGTGATGACGTGGTGACTTCATCAAGTCACTGGACAAGATTTTGCACAGTTTCTTCAATCAAGATGCCTGACCTCTCTGAGATCAAATGGATGAGATGAGTATGTTTTTTGTTTTGTTTTTACCACTGATTAACCCCCGAAAGGCCTCAATGTTAATGTAAGATACCGTGATCAGTGATGAACGCAGCATCTGAGGGGTTCGGCTCGATTGCCGTTCCCCATCATTGCACCCACTACATACAATGGAATGTAATTTGCAACAAATTTAATTTATTTATGAAATTAGGCAAAGCAGTCAAATAGAATTTTTGATAACTTTGCTTATCTCTAGTTATAATATTTAACGCTATTGACTACACTAACAAAAATGTATGAGATTCCAGATCCTATCTTGAAAGAGGTATCTAGTAATCCATAATGGTTTGGAAAAGCGACAGATGTCTTATCTTTAGTACTTAACAAAAGAACATATAACCTTATATCACAAAAACAGTCTTCATGATGTAAACCTTCCACTAAAATCAGTATATAAAAATACTGTAGTAGAATAAATAGCAAACAGGCATGATAACATGCTGGAATTTATTAACTGGTGTCTCTGCCATAATATCAGCATAATTATATGACTATAAAAAACACTAGTCACTAGTAGTGATATAAGTATATAAATATAAAAACACAGATCACTAGTAATAATGATAAAAAATGAAAAAATATGAAAATAAATATTTACTTTAAACCAACATTTAATAAATGTAGAATGTTTTGAATATGGTGATCAGAGGTTGTCAAATTCAATAGGGTCCAGAAAGGTGTTACAGATTTAAAGAAGACTGTAGCTACACATGAATCTGGTTAGGGCATGTGCATATGGCCACAAAAGGTGGTGGAAGGGGTGGTATGAAGTCCCATGGCCTTTGTCTACAACCATATAAAGTCCTATGGAACTGGTTACAATTTTGATTTCTGTTGGAATTCTGACCTCAAGAATCATACATAAAAAACTCTCTAGTCTAGCAACTTTGAATTGATTAGGTCATAGGTATCTTTTTATTCCACTTTACACTGGCAGGTTTCACCTATCAAAACACTGGACAGCCATACTTCTTTTGGTAATTTGGCAGTGGGAATTTTTATTTTGGATACCAGATTAGTAGAAATTGATATAGTGATATAGATTAGATTTAGCTGTTTCCTTTACAAAGGTATTGTATTTTTTAAGAAGGAGATGTGGATCCACTCTGTCTACTGAACATATTTGACTTGGTATACTCCTACGGGCATAATCTACAGTCGTGGCCAAAAGTTTTGAGAATTACATAAATATTGGAAATTGGAAAAGTTGCTGCTTAAGTTTTTAGAATAGCAATTTGCATATACTCCAGAATGTTATGAAGAGTGATCAGATGAATTGCATAGTCCTTCTTTGCCATGAAAATTAACTTAATCCCCAAAAAAACTTTCCACTGCAATTCATTGCTGTCATTAAAGGACCCGCTGAGATCATTTCAGTAATTGTCTTGTTAACTCAGGTGAGAATGTTGACGAGCACAAGGCTGGAGATCATTATGTCAAGCTGATTGGGTTAAAATGGCAGACTTGACCTGTTAAAAGGAGGGTAATGCTTGAAATCATTGTTCTTCCATTGTTAACCATGGTGACCTGCAAAGAAACGCGTGCATCCATCATTGCGTTGCACAAAAATGGCTTCACAGGCAAGGATATTGTGGCTACTAAGATTGCACCTCAATCAACAATTTATAGGATCATCAAGAACTTCAAGGAAAGAGGTTCAATTCTTGTTAAGAAGGCTTCAGGGCGTCCAAGAAAGCCCAGCAAGCGCCAGGATCGTCTCCTAAAGAGGATTCAGCTGCAGGATCGGAGTGCCACCAGTACAGAGCTTGCTCAGGAATGGCAGCAGGCAGGTGTGAGCGCATCAGCTCGCACATTGAGGCGAAGACTTTTGGAAGATCGCCTGGTGTCAAGAAGGGCAGCAAATAAGACACTTCTCTCCCCAAAAAAACACATCAGGGACAGATTGATCGTCTGCAGAAAATATGGTGAATGGACTGCTGAGGACTGGGACAAAGGCATATTCTCCGATGAAGCCTCTTTCCGAATGTTTGGGGCATCAGGAAAAAGGCTTGTCCGGAGAAGAAAAGGTGAGCGCTACCATTAGTCCTGTGTCATGCCAACAGTAAAGCATCCTGAGACCATTCATGTGTGGGGTTGCTTCTCATCCAAGGGAGTGGGCTCACTCACAATTTTGCCCAAAAACACAGCCATGAATAAAGAATGGTACCAAAACACCCTCCAACAGCAACTTCTTCCAACAATCCAACAACAGTTTGGTGAAGAACAATGCATTTTCCAGCACCATGGAGCACCGTGCCATAAGGCAAAAGTGATAACTAAGTGGCTCGGGGACCAAATTGTTGACATTTTGGGTCCATGGCCTGGAAACTCCCCAGATATAATCCCATTAAGGGTAGACAAACAAAAACCCACTAATTCTGACAAACTCCAAGAAGTGATTATGAAAGAATGGGTTGCTATCAGTCAGGAATTGGCCCAGAAGTTGATTGAGAGCATGCCCAGTCAAATTGCAGAGGTCCTGAAAAAGAAGGGCCAACACTGCAAATACTGACTCTTTGCATAAATGTCATGTACTTGTCGATAAAAGCCTTTGAAACGTACGTAGTGTGTGTAATTATATTTTACTACATCACAGAAATAACTGAAACAAAGATCTAAAAGCAGTTTAGCAGCAAACTTTGTGAAAACTAATATTTGTGTCATTCTCAAAGCTTTTGGCCATGACTGTACGTGGCACCCTGGTCTTCATCCTTTAACCTCTATATGCAGCAGGCACTTGAGGAGCCAGAGCAGATGATGGGACTGGAAGTGGCTCTGGCTATAAGATGTATCATTATATAGCAGAAGGGTCTGCAGCACTCGTTCAGTTCAAGCAATGGTGTTTTATTCAATAGTTAGGCAGCATACACAGCACCGTTTCGACCATAAGGTGTTTATCAAACCTTGATGAAGACTTAATATTCGAAACGTAAAAAGAAATTAGATGTTTGACCATTCAGGCATCAGTGCAGAATGGTTGAATATCTCCCAGCTGGAAAAGAGAATATTCACTGTAAGGGAGTAAAAGTTCATGGGTAGAGGACTGGGCTCTCAGTGTGTA